>NC_090648.1:248042419-248342419 GCF_040937935.1 Hyperolius riggenbachi | reverse complement strand
TATGGAAGTGTTGTTTCACATGAGAAACTCCCCAGGTCAGAAAGTCCTTCTGTTCATCCTGCTTGTAGGTCCACCTTAGAATGCACCACACAGCAATGCATGTAAATATTCATATTAGAAATGCATACAGGATAACCTGAAAACGTGAATAAGTATTAAATCATAATAATTACATTTATTTAGCAGCTTGACAACATCCAGAAAGAAGTAAAATAAAGGTAATCCAACCCGAGAAATCAAAACCCCCATACTGAACAATCAAAATGCCTAATAATGTCCTTGACAGTGCAGTCATATGGTCACGCATTCCGTATTATAGGGGAAAAATGTTCATTTCTGCTCTCCCCAATAATTACAGCCTGGCCTCCTCAGTGTATCTGAAGCATTGACAGGAGCAATGAAAGAGTTAGTTTCTACTCTGCTGCTTATGTGGATGTAGCACCAGCACATAAGTGTGAGAGAGCTTTATTTAGTTATGAGTAACCCACATGAGTCACAGTCTATTCACAGGATCTCTGAACTGCTTCCATCTTTAGAATTCATGGTATAACACTCATGAATCCACAATCACAATTATTTTCATACCTTTTTCATTCCCAAACATCCCGGAGACTGATTACTTCCAATTGAAAATACGTTTTATTTAATTTGTTCGAATACATTGATATGTCAAGTATCGTTTAAACAACCCAATACAATATATTTTACTTTTTCTTTTTTTAATTGGCTAGCTGGATAAAAGAGGGAGCTGTAATAAGATCATATAGTGAAATGGATGAAATAAATGTTATGTAATTTATCCTGCACTGTGTGTGAAGCGTATCAGGCAAACTTTGTGTTCGGCCACAATTTGTTTAACACATACCTCTTCA
The DNA here is from genome assembly GCF_040937935.1 of Hyperolius riggenbachi. NCBI lineage: Eukaryota > Metazoa > Chordata > Amphibia > Anura > Hyperoliidae > Hyperolius > Hyperolius riggenbachi. The sequence goes on along the minus strand of NC_090648.1, from coordinate 248,341,547 downwards.
GACAAGTGGGTTTGTGCTTTTTTTCTGTCCACAGGTCAACTTTCTATGTATAGCAACTCCTCTCTTTACGATAAGATCTCTCAGGGAAGTAGCAGTAAGGAAAAGGTTAGTGTTAAGCATTGGGCTAGGATCAGGCACAGGGCAGGGGATGGCTAGGTTTAAAGGGATCCAAGCAGTTTTTTTCCTGCATTTTGTCCTGGTTTCTAATAGTAGTAGGTGCTGCCGTTGTCCCTCCCCCCTCCGCCCTTTTTATCCAGGGGAAGGTGTGAATGTAATCAAGTGTGACTTCTCTAAATTGTTTGAAGAACAGCAGTGTCCTATCCCCCCTCTCCCCTCTCTGATGAAAGCTTTTTTTGTGTATTGCCACTGCTAATTACAGCAGTCCTTATCTGTTTGCTATTTCTGCAGAGGGCAGGCCAGGAAAATAGGGTAATAAGAGCCATTTAAATGTAAAAAGAATAGGTAGAATGGATTTTTTTTTGTAATGAGCAACATTGCTAACATGCATTTTTAATGTTCTTTTGAGATACCCTGGGGGCTACAAAATGCTGCTCGGTTCATTTTAAGCAAGGTGGAGGAAATGGGCCAGGAGAGGTCACACAAGGGCACAGCTGAATAGGATATTGAGGCTGAACTAGATACACACACTGAACTCGCACCACACAGGGCATGGGGTTACAGGAACACTTACTACAATTCAGTGACAAATACAGAGACCAGACAGTACACAATTGCTATATTCACTCATTAAACTTATACTGCACAGTAACTGATACATGTGGCTGGGTCCATGCCCCGATTCAGGATTAATGAGATGTGAGCTTCTAGTATTTGATAGTTAAGCCAATGCTAAGTATTTATATAATGTATTATGTGTGATCCTTAACTGAAGCTTTTATATTTTTAGTTTTGCCACACCAAGTACTGCATACTTGATCTCATCTAGTGTCCTATTATTAGATTCCATCAGATGGTGGCCCCACACCGAACCATCAGTTCTTATTAATACAGTCTGATTTACTGGGGCATGGCAGAAATGACAAGCATACAGCTAACACATAACCAGTTACCAGGATCATGTCATTGCACATGATTACTACTCTGTGTGGTTCACATTAATAATATGCTCCAAATCACTCCTTCATTTCTTTATAGTGAATACCTTACAATGATAGGCAAGTTAGTCCAGTGACATAATTACGTTCAGTCAAGCACAGCTGATAGCAATGAGTCAAAGTGGTTAATTCAAGAAATATTTAATTCTAGGGGTAAAGTGACAGCACTTCTTCCATGTTGTTTAGACGACAGCCTCCTGTGACAAAATCCCTTGCTATTGGATCAAACATAACACAACAGGCAGCCCCCTACTTCCAAAGACTTGAGTTAAAATTAACCAAAAAACTTTGTTAATACAATATGTTTGAATGCATAGTTGTCCAAAAGTAAATCATGTACCATGTTTCCTTATGTATAACACATGACTCAACTTACAAACAAATTCATATTACAAACTCTCAGAGCATCACCTGTTTGTAAGTAGGGTAGTGCCTGTACACAACTGCTTGTCTCATTGATAGCATTAGAGACTGAGAGCATGTGTGAGGTGAATCATCAAGGCATGATGATGGTGTAAAAGTTGCATGTTTTAGCATTTTTTATTGCACACTATTTGTAAGGAAATTGCAATTTTTTTTAATATTAAAGATTTTTCTTAAGTGCTACGACCAAAAGGATTTCCTGTACTTGTGATCACATAGCACAGAGTTAGTAGTGTGGCTAGCTGGTGTGTCCCTGTCCTCTAGTGCTCTACTTTTGGAATTTCTTATCATTTTCATCTTGCAATTTTTATTGTCATGCAAAGCTCGCACTAGTTATGCCTGTAAATTGCATTTTATTAACCAGTTCACTGTTCCCAGAATCGCAATGTCTGGAGAATACGCTATGCTAATTACAATGGAAGTAGAATTATCACAGCAATCTCAGGAAGGCAGTTCTTTTTCCAGCCTAACATTCATTTCCTGTGTGTTCTGGGGAGAGCTATAAAAAAGAATAATGTGACTGTGATAAAATTATGTAAATAGGCGGAATGAGAATTGCACTGAATAATTAAATCAACAGGACAATGAGGAAAAACATGGAAACTGATGAGAAAAAAGTTAATTTAAGAAATAAAGCATAATATGTTACCAGTTATAAAATGGAGCCCCCTCCTCTTTCCACCAACACATACCGTATGTATTGTTTAGGCAGCATACATTCTTACGGTACTGGTATCCTTCTCTGGTCAGTATAAGAAAGGATACCAAGATATCAATGCCAAGAGATCTGCTTATAAAATAACTTTACTGAACATAACAAATAAAATTGCAGTTTTTTGTTCAGTGTTTACCCTCTGTAAAATATTTCCTGACCCCGATTTACATTCTTCCAATTATCACAGGTGGTGACATCTTTACTGCTGGCAGGAGCATCACTGCAGAATGTTTGTTTACTGAATGATCGGAAGTCAGCAGAAACAATCTAGTCTCCCAGAATGCTCTGAGAGGAGAATTCCACATACCTAGTCAGCTTAGGCCAGCAGTTCTCAAACTGGGCTTCACAGCACTCTGATGCGTCACCAGAACTTTCCTGGGGTGCTGTGGCCTGGTCTGTCTGGTGCATGTTTTTGTGTTGGCATAGGTTTTTTTGTCAGCGCATGTTTCTATTTTCTGTGACATGCTAATTGCTGTGCTTGACCCACACAACAGAGCCGTCGGAGCAGCACCGCCCCTCACACATGTGCATGGACAGCTCTGAGTGGTCCACTGAATACTGGTGGGCTGTTCCAGAAGAGCAGGGCTATCAGAGCCACCCCACTCCCAGACCCCGTGCCATTCCAGGGACTCCTGGCCGCCATCTTGATTCAGCACAACAGCTCACAGTAAGGTTCATTAACTGTCCCCCCCCTCGGGCGGCAGCGGTGGGGGAGAAATCTCAGTTTTACTTTGAGGCCACCCAGCACACTTTTGTACCAAGTCCAGTGCGGTTATCCATGAATGATGGGCATACTTTCAGGACCCACACCTTACAGGCCCAACACTGTTTTTAATGAAGGGTGGGCATGCTTCCACATGTTTCAGGCCCCCACCACCCCTCGCTCTGCTCCCCACCACCCCTCACTCTGCTGCAGCCCTCATTCTACTCCCCACCACCCCTCACTGTGCTGCAGCCCTCACTTTACTCCCCACCACCCTCACTCTGCTGCAGCCCTCACACTGCTCCCCACCACTCCACACTCTGCTGCCGCCCACATGCTGCTCCCCACCACTCCTCACTCTGCTGCAGCCCACATGCGGATCCCCACCACTCCACACTCTGCTGCGGCCCTCATGCTACTCCCCACCACTCCTCACTCTGCTGCAGCCCTCACTTTACTCTCCACCACACCTCACTCTGCTGCACACCTCACTCTGCTCCCCTTACTTTGCTCACTACCACCCCTCGCTCTGCTCCACCTCACTCCTTACTCTGCTGCACCCCTCACTCTGCTCCCCTCACTTTGCACTACCACTCCTTGCTCTGCTCCATCTCACTCCCTACTCTGCTGCACCCCTTGCTCTGCTCCCCACCACCCCTCACTCTGCTGCAGCCCTCATTCTACTCCCCACCACCCCTCACTGTGCTGCAGCCCTCACTTTACTCCCCACCACCCTCACTCTGCTGCAGCCCTTACCACTCCTCGCTCTGCTCCCCACCACCCCTTATTCTGCTGCACCCATCACTCCTCACTCTGCCCCCCCCCCCCCCCCACACACACACTCTGTTCTCCACCACACCTCAGTCTGCTCACTACCACCACTCGCTCTGTTCCCCATCACTATGCTCCCCACTACCCCTTATTCTGCTTCATCCCTTACTCTGCTCCCCATCACGCCTCATTCTGCTGCAACCATTACTCTGCTCCCCACCACCCTCACTCTGCTCATTCTCTCCTCTCCAGCACCCTCAATGCATTTCTTTGGGTGGAGCTCTGCCTAAATATGTGTGGAGGGCTATGGCAAATTATGTTTGGTGGGGCGGAGGAGCTCTGCATAATTATGTCTGCAGATTTATGTGATAGTGCGCCTCATTATGCTTAGGGAGACTCTCCCTTGTAAATCTTCAAACAATTAGTCAGAGGCCCCTCTATGAATCCCTAAGCTTAAAGGCAGAGGCCAATGCTGAAACCAGGAAAAGTGGGTATCCTGAATAACTGACTGCATTCTGTCATGTCACTTCAAAATGTTACACTCAAATCCAAAGGTATATTAATACAGAGGCACCCTGTGCATGTCTTTAAACATCTTGGTAAGTAAGAACAGGGCACTTGTTCCACTATTGGCTAAATACACCTGTCAATAACAGTGCAATCAAGTTCTGAGGCGGCCCACGTAGTTTCTGAGAACACTGGAGCTCTGGATAGAGGTTCATGGTTAAAATTAATCTGTAAATGTTGATAGAACATAAACATTGCATTTAATGAGTTAAATTTAGTACAAAAATATATATAACAAATATAATTACTATACAAGTCATGTTGCAACACAATGCTATTACAAGGACACTGGGATACAAACAGTAAAATTATAAATACATATGTGCACATACATGTAAGATGTAGTAAATGAAATTAATGATCTTGTATGTAGCAGTTGGCATTATTAATCTGAAAACTCTACAAGACTTAGGGCTTGTTCACACTAAGGGCTTTTTCACCTTTTTTTAAGTGCTGGCGATTTTCAAAATCGCCCTAAAAGCGCTTGTGCAATGATTCTCTATGAGAGTGTTCACATCTGAGCGATTCGATTCTGGTCCACTCACCAAAGCGTTGCCTGTACCATTTTTGGGGCGATTCGCCACAATGGACGGTATAGGGAAATCGCAATGATTCGAAAATCGCTTTGTATATTGATTTTTACCATCGCATGTTTTTATGAATAAATACATTGTATTTATACATTTCCGGCTGAAATACTTCACTTCCTGACTGACATCAGGAAGTGAAAAAACAGAATCGCTCTGCAAAATTGCTTAGAAAAGCGCTTTATAAAAAACGCAGCGCCAAAAAAAAAACAAACGCTGGCGTCAGCAATTTCGATTTTGGATGTGAACAAAGCCTTACTGACAGGTTTTGGATTAGTCAATCTCCTCATAACCTTAACCACGTAACGACCAGCCGGCTGGTCGTTTGTGGATTTCCATGGAAACGTTCCATGTCAGTTCACGGCGGGGGGCTCTGTGAACAGCCTGCGAGCCTCCGATCGCGGCTCGCAGGCGAAATGTAAACACGCAGGGAAGAAATCCCCGGTGTTTACAGCGTACGGCGCTGCTGTCACAGTAGCGCCGTAAAGGAGATTGGCGATCCCCGGCCTCTGATTGGCCGGGGTTAGCCGCCGTCTGATAGGCTGAAGCCTATCTGAGGTCGGTACAGGACGGATCGCTGTCCTGTACCGCCTATAGTGATGAGGAGAGGGAGGGAAGGAGAGGGAGGGCGGAATAGCGTTGCAGAGGGGGGCTTTGAGGAGCCCCCCCCCGCTAAACACAAACAGGCGGCGGCGATCAGACCCCCCCAGCAGGACATCCCCCTAGTGGGGAAAAAAGGGGGGGTAGTCAGATCACCCTGCCTAAAACCTGATCTGTGCTGCGGGCTGGAGAGACCACCCAGCACAGATCATTGCAAAATCACGCATTCCTTAAGTGGTTAAGAAAGCACTCCATTGCAAGAACTTGGTAGGCATGAAGAGTTGGATTCAACTAAACAAATGAGAAGGAGGAAGCAAGATGCCGCCCAGCTTCCCTACTCGCATGAACACTATTCTGACAGTAGAATTGAGAAACTCCATTGAGTGAGTTGGGGACTGCTATGCACATGCTGGGTTCTCTGCAGGAGCGGCCCTGACTGAGAACCATCTAATAGGTGTACAAGGTTTTATAGTCCCCCAACCCCCTTTCAGCACATCTTGACAGATGTGTGTCATTTCTTAGAATTAATTTTGATGGACTCGATCCCCTGGATTTACCGGTAGCTATTGCTTTGATTAAATACATGTTCCAGGTTTGAAACCTTTTTTTGTATTATGTTTTTTCACCTAGATACCCCAGATGCTTCAACAGGAACTTTCAGCTCCATTTACCATAATCAACAGAAAGGGTTAACCTGCTGAGCGGTCTGGACGAGCTCAGCTCGTCCAGTACCGCTGGAGCCTGCCGCTCAGGCCCTGCTGGGCCGATTTGGCTCAAATAAAAAGCAGCACACGCAGCCGGCACTTTGCCAGCTGCGTGTGCTGCCTGATCGCCGCCGCTCTGCGGCGATCCGCCGCGAGCAGCGGCGAAAGAGGGTCCCCCCAGCCGCCTGAGCCCAGCGTAGCCGGAACAAAAAGTTCCGGCCAGCGCTAAGGGCTGGATCGGAGGCGGCTGACGTCAGGACGTCGGCTGACGTCCATGACGTCACTCCGCTCGTCGCTATGGCGATGATATAAGCAAAACAAGGAAGGCTGCTCATTGCGGCCTTCCTTGTTTATTCTGGGCGCCGGAGGCGATCGGAAGAACGCCTCCGGAGCGCCCTCTAGTGGGCTTTCATGCAGCCAACTTTCAGTTGGCTGCATGAAATAGTTTTTTTTTTATTAAAAAAAAAACCTCCCGCAGCCTCCCTGGCGATCTTAATAGAACGCCAGGCAGGTGTTTGTGATGCAAAAACTAGGGTTAACCAGAGTAAGCTCCATAAGAGCTTCTTTCAACGCAATCACAACCATCTCCTCCACCCTTAACAAGTGTAGCCATCTTAACCCCCGCCCCCTTTCCCCCGATATCAAGTGTAGCCCCCGAGCCCTTCCCCACCACGACAAGTGCAGGTATCATAAACCTCGCACTTCTGCCTCCAAAGCAAATGTGGCCAACATTGCCCGCACCCATAAAAAGTGCAATCCCCCCCCCCAAGCGTGGCCAACAAAATGTATGGCCAACATATCCTATCCTGACCCCCATAAAAGTGTTGTCAACATAACTTCACTCCCTTCTCATGTCTCATGATGAGTACATCCACAGAAACCCTGTTCCCACCCAGCAAAAGACAACCGTGAACCAATTATTCCCCCACCATCCATTTACCACTTTCCATATGCTGAGAGACACAGCAGTGTAAAGAGGCTATTTACTAGCAATCATGTATAAATGACCATTTATAGGTGAATGTGTGTTACAACACTGAGTCATTTCTAGCCTTTTAGCCTGTAAATACATACATCTAACAATAGTTTTTTGTTAAACTCCTCTCCAGTAAAATAAGCAGTATGAGGTGTTACCTCGCAGAGATTAAATCATTAACTTGTCAAGAAATATCAGTGAAGAATTTGAGCTTTTCATGTGCACACACCCAGGGCAGAGCATTCCTCATTTTCAGCCATTAGAGTAACACCCAGAGAAAATAACCGTGAATGAGAAACGTGACTATAGGCTTATGAAGAAACAAGACATACCTTGCCCAGTAAGAACTTATTTCACAGTGTGACACCACAAGACAAGAGGGACAAACAATGCTTTCAGAATGTCCTTTACTTGTGTCTCATTCTACCCAACACTGCCATTTTTATGGGCTTTTTACAAAGTACCCTGAATAATGAACATCCCAAGTGGAAAAACTGGAAGTTTTTTTTCCAGTGTTTGTTTTGCCAATGACATTGACCAGACATAATACAATACATTTGAAAATCAGTCTTCACACTAACTTTCCTCTATTTCATTCTATTACCTATGGGTGAGACAAATAGTGAATGCAATACTTAATGGCCAACTACACTGATGAATACAAGTAACAGACTTGCATCCAATGTAATGTTTGCCATAATGTCCTTAACATTTCACTAGTTAACTTTGGACACCTATTTGAACCTAATACCGACAATAGTGTAATGTTTATACCACAGTCTAGGACCAATATGGGGGGAGGTCTCGTCATCTAAACCTACCAGTATGTTTTCGGGATGTGTGAGTAAACTACTGGGTGAACATACGAATTCAATGCAGAGTACTACCCAAGAAGCAAATCTGGGACTCTCCACAGTGAAAGTGCTAGCTACTTAGCTAGCATGCTGTTATTAAACTACATCAGTCTTAAAATGTAAATTATATTCATTTGTAATCATGTCATCATTTATAAAACTGCTTCTGAATTATCACCCTGAAAATAGAGTATATTTTTCTCTCTAATAAATGTACATGTGATCATTCAATAATACAATTTATTTTATTACTTCTGCTTCTATAGCAGACAGGTTAAAAAACTACTCAAAGCAATCGCTACCTTATAAAGGGTTTCCAAGCTAAGGGGCACAGATATTAATTACCAAACTTAATTCACAACTAAACCTGTTTGTCACCTTAACCACTTAAGTACCGCAGTGTGAAACCCCCCTAAAGACCAGGCCATTTTTCACTAAATAGGCCACTGAAGCTTTAAGGCCTCGCTGCAGGTCTGTACAACTCAGCACACAAGTGATTCCCCCCCCCCCCTTTTTTTCCCCACCAACAGAGCTTTCTGTCGGTAGGGTCTGATTTCTCCCCAATGTTTATTTTTCGTACAAATATTTATTTCATTATTTTATAAATACATTTTACCTTTTTTTTAATTATTTTTCTAACCGTCCCTTCCTCCCTCCACCTGCCAGCCAATCATAGCGATCGGCTGTCATAGGTTTCATCCTATGACAGCTGATAACTCCTGTCTCCCCCAGGGGGACAGTGCTGCTGTAGATGGCAGCACTGTACATAATAAATAGACGGCGGTTTCGCCGTCTAACAGTCTCCAAGCGGCGATTGCCACTGGGAGACTGATGGCGGTGCGGAGAGGTTAAAAGAGAGAATTTGTCATGATTTGGCAATTTTAAGAGTCTAAACGCTCTCTCTTAAAAAGCTTATAAGTCTTACCTGTCAGGCATAGCTATCAGTCCTGTTTCTTTTCTTGTTCTCTTTTATTAAAAAATATACACACTAGGTAAATATGAAGTGGGGTCAACAATCCTCTACATACTGCAATGACACAGTTATTAATATCACTGTACAGGCTGTGCAGAAATGGCTATTCATGCAGCATTGGTAGAAGTGGAAGTGATGCCACATGCACGCCCGTGCATGGCATATGGAATGGTCATTCAAAGATCATGCGATGAAGCCACACATGCATACTTGCACCAACAATCGTTTGTGATCTTTTGATAATAGTAACTGCCCAGATGGATCAACCAGGAAAGACCATCCAATTTTCCCCAGAATCATCATTGGTCACTATTCCCTAAGCTCATCTCCTGTCTTGAAAGAACCACTATCACGAAAAAAGTAGGCAGAAAACCCCCCCCTGAGAATCCCCCATTAGGAGATGGACTGGCTTTTTAATCAGTTTTTACATCAGATTCAGATTCCGATTTTCAGTTTGCTCCCTGCACACTGCAAATCGGAATCTGAATCGGATGTAAAAACTGATTAAAAAGCGGAATCTGAATCGCGTGCAGTGTGCAAGAGGCCTAATAACGATTCTGTGCTGTTACTATTACCATGGTGATCAAGCATGTATTATTCACTAAGCAATTTACCTTAGGCAAACCTTAAAGGACAACTGAAGTGAAGAATATATGGAGGCTGCCATATTTATTTCCATTTATATAATACCAGTTGCCTGGCAGCCCTGCTGGTCTATTTGGCTGCAGTAGTGTCTGAGTAATGCCAGAACCAAGCATGAAGCTAATCTTGTCAGAACTGACAATGTCAGAGACACCTTATCTGCTGTATGCTTGTTCAGGGTTTATGGCTAAAAGTATTAGAAGTAGAGGATTAGCAGGATAGCCAGGCAACTGGTATTGTTTAAAAGGAAATAAATGTGGCAGTCTCCTTATCACTCTTGCTTCAGTTGCCCTTTAAAGGAAACGAGAGATTTTAAAACACAAGGAATCGATACTTACACAGGGGCTTCTTCCCACCCCATAAACACGTGTGAGTTCCTTGCCGTCCTCCCGCGGTCTGCCGTTCATCCGCAATCAGCCCCGGTAATTGCTTCAGTCGCGTCAGTCTGAGTCTTCTGTGTATGAGCGGGAGGTCCGCACATGCGCCGAAGACCCAGATTGGACCCAACTGAAGCAGTTACCACGGCTGATCGTGGCTGAATAGCAGACCGCGGGAAGACAGCGAGGGACTCACACGTGTTTATGAGGTGGGAAGAAGCCACAGATAAGTATCGATTCTTTATGTTTTAAGATCTCTGGTACATGTTAACCACTTCCCAACTGAGGGGTTTTACCCCCTGACCACCAGAGCAATTTTCACCTTTCAGCGCTCCTTCCATTCATTCGTCTATAATTTTATCATTACTTATCGCAATGAAATGAACTATATCTTGTTTTTTTCGCCACCAATTAGGCTTTCTTTAGGTGGGACATTATGCCAAGAATAATTTTATTCTAAATGTGTTTTAATGGGAAAATAGGAAAAAATGTGGGAAAAAAATTATTATTTTTCAGTTTTCGGCCTTTATAGTTTTTAAATAATGCATGCTACTGTAATTAAAACCCATTAAATGTATATGCCTATTTATCCCGGTTATAAAACCGTTTAAATTATGTCCCTATCACAATGTTTGGCGCCAATATTTTAGTTGGAAATAAAGGTGCATTTTTTTCAGTTTTGCGTCCATCCCTAATTACAAGCCCATAGTTTATAAAGTAACAGTGTTATACCCTCTTGACATAAATATTTAAAAAGTTCAGTCCCTAAGGTAACTATTTATGTATTTTTTTTAAATTGTAAATTTTTTTTTTTTTTTTTAATTACAAAAAAAAATAATTGGGGAGTGTGGGAGGTAAGGAGTTAATTTTTTGTGTAAAACAAGTTTATTTGTGTGTAAAAAATGGTTAGGATGTAGTTTTACTATTTGGCCACAAGATGGCACCATTACCAATTTGTTTCATACGACCTGCAAGCGTCCTTCTGGACTCTTGCAGGAAGTAGAAAGAGGCTGGGACTTTGTTATTTTTTCACAATGATCGGGCTGCTCAGCCGAGCGGCAGCAGATCATTGCGGGGCTGAGATCAACGAACGGGAATGGATTTTCCCGTTCATTGATCTCCGGGCGAGCGGGCGGCGGCGTGTTTACTAGCGGCGGGCGGCGTGTTTACGAGCGGGAGCGCGGACAGCGGCGGGAGTGCGCAGAGTACGGATTTCTCCGTCCCTGGGGGTGAAAGGATGGAAAAAGGGGCGGAGAAATCCGTACGCGCGGGGGTAAAGTGGTTAAAATAAGGATTCTGTCTTTAAAGAGACTCTGTAACAAAATTTTCAGCCTTATTTCTTCTATCCTATAAGTTCCTATACCTGTTCTAATGTGGTCTGTCTTACTGCAGCCTTTCCTAGTTGCACAGTGGCTGTATTATCTTTGTTATATAATCTAATCTTCTTTCCTTTGTCAGCTTTGTTGGCTCAGGCAGGAATGTGCTGTGAGAGGTAGAAGTTATACACACCCTCTCCACGCCCCCTCCAGGCTCTGTATGAGTCACAGACTGAGCTTCTCTCAGCCTATCACATGCTGGTTAGCAGCCATGTTTTTTGTTTGTCAACACTGTCTAAAACTGGCAATTAGAAGCCAGGATTGCAGCAGGGAGTGGCAAAAACAGCAAAGAGGGGCCCAGGAGAACATAATGAATAGAATGGTATGCCTTTTATTTTAAGAATTTTAGAGTATAGATTCTCTTTAACCACTTGAGGACTGCAGTGTTAAACCCCCCTAAAGACCAGGCCTTTTTTCTTAAAAAGGGCCACTGCAGCTTTAAGGCCTCGCTGCAGGGCCGCACAACACAGCACACTTTTCTCCCCACCAACAGAGCTTTCTGTTGGTGGGGTCTGATCGCTCCCCCAATCTTTATTTTTTTTATATAAATCTTTATTTGATTATTTTCTAAATAAATTTGACTTTTTTAACATTTATTCCCTAGCCCTCCCTCCCCCCGCCAGCCAATCAGCATGATCAGCTGTCATATCACTATCCTGTCTCCCAGGGGGAACAGCCGTGTGACACGGCTGTCCCCAGTACAGTGTACCGTGGATCACAGCGATGTACAAGCTAATTAGACAGCGATTTCGCCATCTTACAGTCTCCTAGTGGCGATCGCCCCTGGGAGGCTGAAGGTGGAGCTCTGCCTACCAAGCGGAGATGCACACTCATCAGTGCGTGCGATCTCCTGCAAAACAGGCCCAAAGGACCTTACGCCAATCGGCGTTAGGCGGTCGGCAAGAGGTTAAGTTAAGCAGTGATTTCTAAAGTTAAGGTTTCAATCCTTAAAATAACAACAGAATTATAAAGTTAAGGATAGGATGTTAATTCACAGAGAGGAATGCACGTCTAAAGCGTGTGAGGAATTATCACATGGCCTGAGCTGTCGTTAAGTGGAGTGCTACTACTGATGCAATGTAAAGTGATGCACTCTGAGCTTTCTGCTTTATTTTTTACTAGTTTATGCTGAAGGGGACTCTGTAAAGAGAGAAATATACACAGCAGGTACACAAAAAGGGATGGAGAGAGAGACACCGTGCATTTAAAAACAAACACACACACACACACACACACACACACACACACACACACACACACACACACACACACACACTAGCTGTAATCGTCCTGGCAGCAGGAGGGGTGGAGCTACATCCTACCTGTGTGTGCTTCTCCCATCCCTACCTGCTGCATGTGAGAATAACTACAGAGGTTATAACTTAAAGAGGAACTGTAGTGAAAATAATAAATAAAATTTCTTATTGCTTACAATATTCATTTATAGATGATTTAGTTAATGTTTCCCCTGATTTACATTCTGAAATGTATCACTGGTGGTGACATCTTTTATTTCTGCCAGAAGATCTGTATGGAATGTTCATTACAGAGAGTTCTATGCACAGAGGGAGACATTGCTTTCTTGGCAGTTGGAAAAAGCCGTTATTTCCCACAATGCAACGAGGTTCACAGACCACAAACTGACAGTACTTTGGTTATGACATCACACTGTGGGAGGGGTTTCACCACAATATCAGCCATACATACCCCCCGATCTATTCAAGAAAAGGTAAAGATATATTGTGGGGAAGGGTGTATCAGCTACTGATTGGAATGAAGTTCAATCCCTGGTTAAAGTTCCTCTCTACGGACTGATGTGATAAGACAACACTTTCACTGTGAAAGCTTATCACTACATATTAATAAGGCAAGCTTCTTTAGTGAATCAACACTAAAATTACTGATTGATGTGTGTTGATAAGTCTTCACTTGCCTAATTATCACCAGCGTGATCTTAGTGAATTGTGGCCATTGTTCTTTATGTTTTCACTTTGCTGGGCTGTTTTTTCAATGAAACATTGGCTGACAACCAGTTGCAAATCATTTGTTTTCAGGGACTATCATCTAGCCTTGGTCTGAGGCATAAGAAACTGTTTAAAGGGACTCCGAGGACGGTGGTGGACCTCCCGGTCCTCATACGGAAAAAGATACTGCTGCAAATGGATACAATACATATGTTACTCCTATTGCGTGCATTGTTGGCTGACCAGGCAGTCAAAGTGTAATGCATATGGAAAAAGGTTCTGCTATACACGGATGCAAATAAAAGAGGACAGCCTCAAATGTGGATGGTGGTGGGGTGGACATGTGAAAAAAGTAGGGTCTTCACAAGGGTGTTAAGGCAGAAGCAAAAGAGTTTGCTAAGGGAGTAAAATATAAAATAGGGCTCTGCTTATTGACTCCTATAAGCATGTGCCACAAAGTCGGTCCCTATGCCAAATTACCTATGATGATTGTTATTGCTGTTTACCTTACTGTTGCAAAGATTTCCCTCATTTTCTTTACGGTCATGGAAAACAGGAAGTGTGGGAAATATATCCAGTGGGATACAGATCCTAAAAACATTACAGAGGTTATATCTTGTTCCTATTGTAACAAGAGTTTAGTCGGAGTTATACTTTAATTGCTTCTAACATAAGAAAAGAAGTGCAAATGATGATACTAACTTCATCACACCCCTATACTATCTGAGGATAACATATACTAATTAAGCAACTGTAGCATCAGCACTCTTCTCCTATCCAAATATTTTCTCTCTACAGCTTAACTAAATCCATCTCATTTACTACACAGAAAGCCACCTCCCTTTCTATCTGCAAAAGCATTGAAAAAGGAGCCTGCTTAATCCTCTGATGGTAAAAATTGCTGTGTGTTTGTATACAGTGCTGTGACATATTGTGATTGTACATTACATGCCCACCTTACTGCATGTATATATAGTGCAGCATTTGACAACAGATCTTTCTACAGGCCTAAACACGATCTGCTTCTGTTCTGGAACCACGCCATCATATAATTTGGGAGATGCCAAGAGAAGAATTCCAGATCTGTCTCTCAGATTATAAATGCGCTAAAGTTTGTAGCTTTCGTTAATCTTTTTTTCAAGGTATTTGAGAGTTGTTTACTGTCATTTTTATGAGTTATAGATGAGATCACTGTAAAAACACTGTCATTTTAGTGCAATGGCGAGGATGTAAGACTTAAAAGTATAATTAGTGCTGATGTACGGGTAACATGCTTTAGTGAACAGAAGATTAGAGAAACAACACAAATGTAGCAGCACAACACACTGAAAAATAGATTAACGATACTACAGTTCTAGACTCTTTAGCATACACTTTAGATTTGTTTTCTTAGGGGTAGTTTGAAAACCGAAAGATAACGCTCGTATAAATGCTCAGTTACTGTTGTTCTTAAAGAGAAACTCCGACCAAGAATTGAACTTTATCCCAATCAGTAGCTGATACCCCCTTTTACATGAGAAATCTATTCCTTTTCACGAACAGACCATCAGGGGGCGCTGTATGGCTGATATTGTGGTGAAACTCCTCCCACAAAGAAATTCTGAGTATGTACTCTTGGCAGTTTTCTGTCTGTGAACCCTGTTGCATTGTGGGAAATAGCTGTTTACAGCTGTTTCCAACTGCCAAAACAGCAAGCAGCAGCTACATCCCTTGCCAGCAGTAAAAATGTCCCCATGTGATAAATGTCAGAATATAAATCAGGAATTTAAAATATTTTACAATGGGCAAACACTGACTAAATCATGTATACATAATTATTGTAAAAATGAAGCATTTTTTTTATTACATTATTTTCACTGGAGTTCCTCTTTAACAAGCATTGATTGTGTGGGCAAGAGTTTCAGGAACAAGCGATAAACAGCGATGCTGTTTTGGCTGCAGCGTGTTCTGTCCAATGGAGTTGGAAGGAGGGATGACAGGTGGTGTACAAGTGGCAGCCTGTGCTGCAAATATAATGGGCTTGTTCAACACATCATTTAGTGATCCACCATGGCAGCTGAATACATGCTGGATTCTCAGGGAGACATTTATCAAGAGTGTCAGACAAAATATTGGTAGGTTTTTAGAAATCTTTGCAGAACTGTCTCAGACATCTTAAGAAATCACCAAATAGTGCAGTTTCCTTCTTAAACTGTTAGGAATAGGAGGAGTTAGGAATGTTTCTCAGACAGTGCAGTGTGTGAGGGAAATTGCTGTTGCTGAGGTAACTAATACATCTCCTTCCTGTATTGCATCAATGTCCAGCACTAAAAGGGTTAAGCACAGAACAGCTTCACATGATTCAGCAGGGGGAAGGAACACTTCTCAAATCATGCCTAGGCTACACTGCACAATCTGTAGAAGTGCTAATAAGCACTTCTTAATCTACAGAAGTTTAGGAATGGATTTGCACTTTTATTAACTGTAGTGCAGTTCTAGAACTTCACACTAAACTTCTGCAATTAAGTAGAATTTAAAGAGAGAGTTTGAAGCCTTCTAAAAATCCTATTTTTATTTGACATTTACCTTCAGCAATATCAGTAGTGCTAAAACGCCGCATTCCCATGGCAGAACAAGGTCATTAAACCCCCCCCCCCCCCCCAAATACCGGGGCAAAATTCCAAGTCATGGATTTTGCTGCCTGGGGAGGCAGAGCTTGGCGCTGTAGTTCTGCCTCCATTAGCATGAATCCCCGCTGATCGTCTCCTCTTCCCAGCCCTCTCAGTGAAAGAAGACTGAGATGGGCGGGAAGAGGCGGCGGATCAGCGGGGATTGACACGAGTAGAGGCAGAGCTACAGCACAAAGCTCTGCCTCTACTAGGAAGCGCTCCCCACATTTTGCCCCAGGGATTTGGGGGGTTTAATGACATTGTTCTGTCGTGGGAATGCGGCATTTTAGCACTGCTGATAATGCTGAAGATAAATGTCAAGTAAAAAGAGGCTTTTTAGAAGGCTTCAGACTCTCTTTAACCTCCTTAGCAGTAACCCCGTGCTGGACACAGGGTAAGCCGCCGCGGAGGATTCCTCATTCCCTGCTGGGCCAATTTGCATCATTTTTTTTTTCAAACACGCAGCTAGCACTTTTCTCGCTACGTGTTTGTTGCGATCGCCGCCGCCCGCCACGATACAGGGCCCCCCCCGCATACCCCTTGCACAGCCTGGCCAATCGCCGTCAGGCTGCGCTATGGGGTGGATCGGGACTCCCTGTGACGTCACGACGTCGAAGACATCGATGACGTCACTCCGTTCGTCGCCATGGCGATGGGGGAAGCCCTCAAGGAAATCCCATTCAGAACAGGATTTACTTATGGGCAAGCAGCGCTGGCGGCGATCTGAAGCTACGGGGGGACGGGGAGAGGGGGGAAGCATGTAGCTAGCGCTAGGCTAGCTACATGCTAAAAATGATGAAAAAAACCACCCGCGGCCGTGCAGCCGCAGGAATCATACCGCCAGGAAGGTTAAGAAGTTTCTTATTATCATGCAGAACTGTTCCCCCTGCTGGTTAGAACAGTTTAACCACTTGCCGACCGCACACTCATACCGTGCGGCGGCAAAGTGGTAGCTGGAGGACCAGCGACGTAGATCTGTGTTGCCAGGTGCCTCCCTAATTAATCAGGAAAGGCCACTCGCGCTAGTGGCCGTTTCCTGTTAGATCACGGAGCGGGTCTCCGTGAATAGCCTGCGAGCCGCTGATTGCGGCTCGCAGACTAAATGTAAACGTAGGAGACATTTGTCTCCTTTGTTTACATTGTATGGCGCTGCTGCGCAGCAGCGCCAGAAGGCAGATCGGCGATCCCCGGCCAATCAGCGGCCGGGGATCGCCGCCATGTGACAGGGGACAGCCTGTCACTGGCTGCACAGGACGGATAGCGTCCTGTGCAGCCCGGATCACCAGGGGTGAGAGGGAGGAGAGGGAGGGGGTGAATTTCGCCGCGGAGGGGGGCTTTGAGGTTCCCCTCCGCAACATGCCAGCCAGGAGAAGCGATCAGACCCCCCCTGAACATCATCACCATAGGGGGGAAAAAAGGGGGGCGATCTGATCGCTCTGCGTGCCAGCTGATCTGTGTTGGGGGCTGCAGAGCCCACCCAGCACAGATCACAAAAAATAGCGCTGGTCCTTAAGGGGGGGTAAAGGCTGGGTCATCAAGTGGTTAAAGGGAACCTTAGTTGAGAAGCATATGGATCTTTCCTTTTAAAATACTACCAGTTGTCTGACTCTCCTGCTGATCCTATGTCTCTAATACTTTAAGCCACAGCCCCTCAACAAGCATACAAAACAGGTGCGCTGACTGAAGTCAGACTGGATTAGCTGCATGTTTGTTTCAGGTGTGATTCAGCCACTACTGAATCTAAAGAGATCAGCAGGACTGACAAGTAACTGGTATTGTTTAAAAGGAAACATATATATATCCCTCTCAGTTAAGGTTCCCTTTAAGAAGAAAAAACAGTTGGTAATGCTTTGATAAATCTAGCCCTCAGTCCAGACCATTTCCTTGGCTGAGGATTAACTAGCACATGTAAGAGGTTTAGGGCCCATTCACACTGCAATAAAAATCAATGCGTTTTCCAGAATGCAAAAATGGATGCATGTATACTGTCAATCGGAACACCAACACAACAAGCAGGGGCTGGACCGCAAATGCAGAATCTATGGCCTAGTGGTTCCCCCCTCCTATTTATAAGCTTTTCCTGGGGTCTAGTGCCCCTCCTTCATATAGTTCCCTCTTTGTAGTTTAGAGACCCCACCCTGCTCCCCCTTATAGCTTGCACTGATAGCCTAGGGATCCTCCTCCTTCCTTATAGCTTACCCTTGTCGTCTAGTGGTCGCCCTTCATAACTGTACCTTATAGTCTAGTATTCCCTTCAACCCCCTTATAGGTTTCCTTGGCACATTAGTTGTCCCCAGGCCAAGTGCAGTAGGAACACCAGGAAGGAGCCGATTGCTGCAGGACCCATGGGAGGTAAGAGGATAATTACCAGCATCGCTTCTTGCACAATACTCAAGGAGAAAGGGGATCGGACAAAAGGTGGGATACCCTGGTTGTTCCCCTAAATGTCCCACGGGGTGATGAGCACATGCAGGTGCTAGCATGTGTGCTATGCTCATCAGCGCTAAAGGCTCATTTTTAAGTCATTTTGCCATAACTGGTGGCGTATAGGACATACCTACTCGACATGCTGTCTATAAGAGGTTAAAGATGAACTGAGTTATGTTCTTTTTATAACTGTTGTGCAGAGAGTTTATTATGGGAACATTCTTTGAGCATTCTTTGTAAAGACACAATACTTGGTTGCCTGTTTTGAAGAACAATAGATCCCAGTTGTTAGTGACCTAATGCGTGGTACACACCATACAATTTTCTGGAAGATTTACCTGCCAGATTGATTATTTCCAACATGTCCAATCTAAATTTCAATCAATTTTTTAATTTTCCGATAATTGTTTCAATCGATTTTCATAGAACTGAACGAAAATCGATCGAAAAAAAGGTTAAAAAAAATTGGAAAATCAAAAAATTGATCGAAATTCAGATAGGACATGTTGGAAATAATCAATCTGGCAGGTAAATCTGCCAGAAAATTGTATGGTGTATACCTAGCATAACATGACAGATGACTAACCACACTGTCAGTGGCAGAAGATCGAATTATGAATTTATCTGAAGTAAAAAAAAAAGTTTTGGAACATTATAAATCTATAATAATTATAATAATATTGCACAGAACAAAGGACATTACCATATACATGAAAGAAATGAGATAGTAATCAGTATTGGAAGGGGTGATTAGGGGGGACAGTAAAAGTGAAAAAATATGGAATATTTTAGCACAAGAGAAATATTACTTTAAAATCACTTTGGTTGATCTTGCATTTTACTATAAGTATCATGCTAGTATCAGGTTACACAGATTTGAAGACTTATCCATTTTGAAATAAACATAGTGGAGATTAATGCCAGAATCCTGCAGTTTTGACTTCCGACACAAGAGTGCAGAAATTCAAAAACAGCAGTGAAATGTAATTGTATAGGTGCAATTTTTGTTGAGTATAACGGAGTTATGTAAAGAAAAAAAATCCTGGATACTTACCTCAGTAGAGGGAAGCCTCCCTGACCTCCGTTCCAGTCAGTGGCGTAGCTAAGGAGCTGTGGGCCCCGATGCAAGTTTTACGATGGGGCCCCCCTAGCACTCTATACATAATTGATATGGCGCACCAAAACCTGCCAATGGCAACTACAGTGTCAGAGGAGCAAGAAGGGGATGGGGAACAGTTTGTTAATGATTACTACTATTCAAAGTATCTATAGAAGTGATTATTATGAGCACAGGACCAATAGAGAGCTAATACTGTAGTTGAGAGAGGGCCCCTCAGGCCCAAGGGCCCCGATGCGGACGCTACCTCGGCACCCCCTATTGATACGCCCCTGGTTCCAGTGCTGGAACCCTCCAAACATTTTCAATAAGCAAAGCCACTTATGCATGGCTTTTTCTTCCGTGAACAAGTGGTTTCATGCTACTGCGCAGGCACGGCCCATATCACATATATGCCCAATATGCCCATGCTTGTACAGGGAGAGGAGTGAAGAACAAGAGTGTCCCAGGCAGCAGTGGTGGGGTCAAGGAGGATCAGGAAAGTCTCTGGAGCATGTACAGGCTTCCCTCTACTGAGCAAAGTATCTAGTTGGTTTTTTAAACTTGACTTCAGGTTTGCTTTAACTAGAAAAGCCTCCAAACATACCTATGCTTCCATCTACAAGTCAGTTGTGGAAATGTTACCTACAAATATACCTACAAGTTAATGCGATTTTACAAATTATAAACAACGCAAAGTACAAAGAGAACTGATTTCCAGTTTTGAGTGGGAAAGAGCATAATTTAGATTAGATACTTGTCGTGGTAGCAACAATGCTTTATAATAAATGAAAAATTGACTGCAATTAAACCCAAACACAATCATGTATTTTTACACTTTAATGACTTTTGAATGGACAATTTCACAGCAATCTAGATGCTTTGTTTTCCTAGATAGGCCAAGTGCACCAAAATATGTATTTTAGCATTTCCTCATCACCTCCTTTGTCAAATGAAAAGAGGCTTTTTTTACGCAGAGAAGTACATTTTTTGCTTACATCCATTTTCGAACATACCTAGTAAACATTTTACTGTTAGTGTATAATGTCATGGAATTCTACCTTAAATTTATTCACCATGGAATTTTAGCATAAAACCATCAGAATACAGTTTGATTTTTCTCTAATAACTGCCTTTTGACATTTACATAATTGTTTAACAAAGATTGGGTCTATGGAGAGTTGGACTGAAGACTTAAGAAAGAGAAAAAAAAAAAATTAAATATTTTGAAAAATGTTAAATATTGTACTCAATATTTACTCATTGGACCATATTCTATTAGCTGTTCTCCTGAGTTTTCCCTGAGGAGATAATTTGTCATCTTATCTAAAAAATAGTTAGCACTTAAAGAGACTCCGTAACAAAAAATGCATCCTGTTTTTTATCATCCTACAAGTTCCAAAAGCCATTCTAATGTGTTCTGGCTAACTGCAGCACTTTATACTATCACTGTCTCTGTAATAAATCAATGTATCTTTCCCCTGTCTGACTTGTCGGCCTGTGTCTGGAAGGCTGCCAAGTTCTTCAGTGTTGTGGTTCTGCTATGAACTCACCCTTCCAGGCCCCTCTCTGCACATTGCCTGTGTGTTATTTAGATTAGAGCAGCTTCTCTCTTATCTTTTACAAGCTGGATAAATCGTCCTCTGAGTTGGCTGGGCTTTCACATACTGAGGAATTACAAACAAGGGCAAGGCTGTTTGCAGGAAGAAAAGAGCAGCCTGAAACTTCAGTAAATGGGGGAAAGAAACACACAAATGATCTCTTGAGATTCAAAAGGAATGCTGTATACAGCCTGCTTGTGTATGGATGTATTTTTCTATGTGTGGACATACTGTACATCAACCTACTTCCTGTTTTGGTGGCCATTTTGTTTGTTTACAAACAAACTTTTAAAAACTGTTTTTAACCACTTTTAATGCGGCAAAATTGTGACAGAGGGTAATAGGAGATGCCCCCTAGCGCACTGGTATGTTTACTTTTAAACGATTTTAACAATACAGATTCTCTTTAACTGAAAAAGGTAGGTAAAAAAAGTAATTCCAAACTAATTTTGAGTATTTCTATCTTAGAGGTATTTTAATAAATATTTTATTGATAATGTTTGAAAAGATCTACTTAAGTGGCACATGGAGTAGGATTCGCTCCATGTAGGCTCCAGGGCTCGCTGGACTTTCAGGGCTGAAAACTCAGCATTCAGGACTGCTATATTTATTGGAGGGTTACCTGTGCTATGTCTTAGAGCCTAAGTTCTTAACGTGTGGTATGTGTACCCCAGGGGGTACTTCTGATGGTTCCTGAGGGTACTCAGGCTTGATATACTTAGCCAAGAATAACAAATTTTAGAAAATGATAAATCTTAACACTTTATTAGTATTTTAGTTAATTAAAAGCAATAGTAAATGCTTGGAAATAGTTTAGAACCAATTATCACGTACTACGATTAAATATATATTTGTCAAGGGTACTTGTGATAATGTTTAATATGCTAGGGGTTACTTCGTGAGTACAGGGTATTAAAAGGGGTACATACTAATGAAATGTTGAGAAACACTGTCTTAAGCCCCATCTACACGATATGATTCTTTGTGCGATTCAATTACCATTCTATTTAAGATCCAATTAAATCCAACATGGCTGATCGGGATTCGATTCAATTCAATTTGCCATTGTTTTGCAAAATAAACAGACACGCGTCATACTTACCTCCCGTGTAGTCAACTCATCAATCTCTTTCTCCTCTCCTGCTTCCTGTTTGTCCACTGTGATCAATGGAATTCTCCATCCTCTATTTTGAAAATGGTCATTACCCCATAACAGCTTTCTGGTCAGCACACTGTTAAACTGTAACATCGCCCACTTGAGCCATAGGGAAACATGGACATTACCGGGCACATCAGTTGTCCTCTTAGCTATAACTGACAGCAACTGATATATTTCAGATCTGACAAAATGTTGTCAGAACTGGAAGGGTTCATTGTCAGAAGAAAATGGTGAGCTTCTGAGAGGAACTGATGGCAAGGTAACTATGTAATGGTCATTTGAAGTTACCTTGTGTGTTTATTTGAAATAATTTTACTCAGTTCAGGTTCCCTTTAATGTCCTTTACACTGTTCCTCTGCTTGCTCTGAAGCGGTTTGCTTGACTCTGAATAGAAATAGAGATTTGCGGGCAAACTGTTCGCTCACATCTCTACTCTTAATCTTCCCAGTGAGAATCCATGGCAAATCCCCATCTTAAGAGGTACATGTCAAGGTTGTCCCTGGTGCTCTTTGCGCTGGCAATGGAACCTTTGGCGATCCATATCAGACATAACCCTTATATCAAAGTCTATGACCTGGGAAACTGACCCCTAAACTTAGTCTATTTGTAGATGACATACTAATGACACTTCAACAACCTCATGTCCCCAATGTCTTATCAGTACTCCAAAAAGTTTGGGGTGGTCTTACAATAAATGTGGATAAGACCAAAAGTATCTACTCAGCAGAAAAGTTAATAGGATACAGCGCACATGTCCCATTCCACTCAGCAATTAACCCAAAAGACCCGCAAAGCTGTCCAGAGCCTTTAAATGGTCTCAGTCTGGTTCAGTATGCCATACAATCATGTGGAAGTCTGCTGACTTGACAGTTGTCCTGAAGACACTCGCCAGGAGGTTAAGCTCCAAAGGGTCATTGCTAAAGAAGCTGGCTGTTTACAGCATGCTGATGCTGTATCCCTGCATATTCATGGAAAGCTGAGGTGAAGTAAATAAAATGTGGTAGAAATAAACAAGCAAGAGGGATAATCACAACCTTGAAATGGTGCAGTTGGAGTCAGTGCTTCAAGACTCCACCACACGCAGACCTTGTAGGTCACAGGCTACAACTGTTGCATTCCTTGTGTCAAGCCACATTTAAAGCAGAGACAATAGCGTTTTACTTAGGCAAAGGAGAAAACGGACTGGACTTTCGCTCAGTGGTCCAAAAACTGTTTTCACATTAAAGTATTTGGCTTTTCATTTGGAAAATCAAGATCCCAGAGTCTGTTGTGCTGGAAATACACGGGTCGTTTTTTCCGCTCGTTCTTGCTGCTCGATTCTCTTATCTTCCGCTCATTTTTCTTATTTTTTTCCATTCACCTCTATCAGGAATCGAGCGGCAAAAACGATCGAATGAGAGATCGGACATGTTAAAAATTATCTATCTAACCATCTATCTGCTGCAAAAACGACCCGCGTATTCCCAGCATAAGAAAAGTGGAGAGGTGGAGAATCCAAGTTGCTCGAGGTCCATTGTGAAATTTCAGTCCGTGAGTTGTTTTTGAAGTAATGTGATCTGCTGATGTTAGTCCACTGGGTTTTATCAAATCCAAAGCCAGTGCAGCTGTCTACCAGGAAATTCTAGAGCACATAATGCTTCCCTTTGCTGAAAAACTTTATGATGATGCTAATTCAATTTTCCAGCATGGCTTGGCACCTATCCACACTGCCCAATACATGGTTTAATGACCATGGTGTCACTATACTTGATCGGCTAGCAAACATGCCTCACTTAAATGTCGTAGAGAATCCATGGGGTATTGTCAAGAGAAAGAAGACAAACCAGACCTGAAAAATGAATGCTGTAAGTATCAACAGTATATGAACTTATTAAAATGAATTTCTGAAATAACAGAAATGTGTTGGGTAGATGGGAAACCAGCACTTTTGCTTTTGGTGTACAGATAATGAGTTAAGATAGAATTATTCATCATTAATTCAGACATAAGATACAAAAGTGTGTCTTCAGTGAGATGGTCAATAATAAAAATAATACTTTTTTGCCCTCAGTTTGTGGAATTACTAAGTATGTGCAGTCATCATCAAACCATATCTATAGAGCGTATTTGAGCAAACTGTATTACACAGAACATACTTTTTGGTTAATCTGGTGTTTTGTTTCTGGTCGCTGCAGCAGCTTAGATGGCTTCATCATGAAAGATGCTTTACATGACTGTTTCAGCTGTTAGTAAGAAAGGATTGATTTAGCACAATAATACATACACATACAGTATGTATCAAAGTAAACCAAGCAAAGCAGGTGTGTTGCTACGGTAGTGAAAATGTTTTACTTCCTGCTTTGTGCAGATTTATAAACCAATAAGTCAGAGAGAATTCTTGGTATCTATCACCAAGCTGTGTAGTTTCCAGTAGGTTTCCTAAGAAAGTTAAATAATCTGCATACTGAAAACTAAAGATAACATTCATTAGCTGGACATGGGAGAGGAGTTGCTGCATATGGAAAATGAGGCTGCAAATGCTGAGCATAAAAAGTATAAATCTGGTTTGACATTCCGGTGGCAACACTAAGCTAAAGAATTGCTTTTGGCAATCCTATTGCTTAGTATGGCTCAGTCTCCACTTGTGCAGATGCAGAATGGAAATGGAACATGCATCCGCAAGGTGTGCGTTCCGTACATTCTGCATCTGCTTTGTGCAAAAAACACACCCGTTCCGTGTCCGTAGCATTGCTACGCCGGCCCGTACGCATTGCCATTTACCTGTCTTTTCGCCGCTGCTCATCCCGTGCTTGGTACCTTCAGCAGCCTGGGGGCCAGCAGAAGGCAGAAGCATGGCTCTTCATAGGCTGCAACAGGCCAAGTCTCCCTAGCAACAGGGAAAATTCTCATTGGTCCAACGTGAAACAATGAATTCTTTTTGTTGCTGAGGATTCCCATTGGTCTGCTGCAGCTCAATGGAGAATCCCTGACCAACGGGCTCTTCAGAATGGACTGAGCGGCAGGATACATATTACGTCATATACGGCAGCATGGATGTAACAAAACTGGCAACGCGGACAGTGTCCGTTCTCATAGGCTTGCATTGGACACGTTTCCCATTCAGTTCGGGGGAAAAAAAAGTGTCAAATCCCGACTCTCCGTGACATTTTCTTTCCATGCAACACGGGTCCATGTGTGATTCGTGTTTCTGCACGAGTGGAAGTGGGTCCTATTTTTAACATAGGATCTGCTTCCTGCGTTTCTGCAAAACTTTAAAAAGTATCCCATGGATAGGTTTTTAAAACAAGTGTGCACCGGCCCTAAATCAGGCTCTATGTGTGTTTGGCTCATTTACCATGTAATGAGGATGTGTATGAGGACACCGCTTCACAGACATTCTGACAGCAGCTCAGTTCTGCACAAGTAGAAAAGGTCACAGGAGTGAAATGTCACATTTTTTATAGCCCTAATATGTAGATTTTATTAAATAGGTTTCCACGACTCTTCTTTTTATACTATAAATATTCCAACAGAGATTTTTCGCTCTTAAACTGGCCCCAGAGCAAAACCTTGGTTTATACTCAGGCCATACTGCTGCTGACAGGCTGTGGTGACCTCTCCCATACACAGACTCTGTCGTGTACTGGTTCCCCCTCACTACCCCATAGATCACACCTGGAAGTGTTTGAACGTGAGCGTGTTAAAACACTAGAGGGAGACTGCGGTAGAAGACATGGAGAAGTCATATGCAGCATGTTCGGCCCGGGATCAGGTGACATGCAGTTTCATAGCCTCTGCTGCGTGTACTCTGCAAGGGGATGGGGGAGAGTTGGGTAGTCACTAGAAACCAGGGAACACTTCGGGAGACGAAGGGGAGACCACTAGATGCCAGGTGCAAGGATGTATGGGGGAGAGAGGGGTTCCCTTCGTCCAGCCCTCTTCACAGTGTCCCTCATATTGGGACACTGTGAAGTCCACAACATCCAAGATTACGGGTGTAGAGCCCTCCTCTGATCCCGCCTATTATCTTCTACACAATACATACAGAAGACTGGGAAAAAATAAACGATCCCTATGGGTGGTTTGCAAAAGTATTCGGCCCCCTTGAAGTTTTCCACATTTTGTCATATTACTGCCACAAACATGAATCAATTTTATTGGAATTCCATGTGAAAGACCAATACAAAGTGGTGTACACGTGAGAAGTGGAACAAAAATCATACATGATTCCACACATTTAAAAAAAAAAAAATAACTGCAAAGTGGGGTGTGCGTAATTATTCAGCCCCCTTTGATCTGAGTGCAGTCAGTTGCCCATAGACATTGCCTCAGAGGTTGTCTAAGAGAATATTGGGAGCAACAACACCATTAAGTCCAAAGAACACACCAGACAGGTCAGAGATAAAGTTATTGAGAAATTTAATGCAGGCTTAGGCTACAAAGATTTCTAAAGCCTTGAACATCCCTTGGAGCACTGTTCAAGCGATCATTCAGAAATGGAAGGAGTATGGCACAACTGTAAACCTACCAAGACAAGGCCGTCCACCTAAACTCACAGGCCGAACAAGGAGAGCACTGATCATAAATGCAGTCAAGAGGCCCATGGTGACTCTGGACGAGCTGCAGAGATATACAGCTCAGGTGAGGGAATCTGTCCATAGGACAACTATTAGTCGTGCACTGCACAAAGTTGGCCTTTATGGAAGAGTGGCAAGAAGAAAACCATTGTTAACAGAAAAGCATAAGAAGTCCTGTTTGTAGTTTGCCACAAGCCATTTGGGGGACACAGCAAACATGTGGAAGAAGGTGCTCTGGTCAGATGAGACCAAAATGGAACTTTTTGGCCAAAATGCAAAACCTATGTGTGGCGGAAAACTAACACTGCACATCACTCTGAACGCACCATCCCCACTGTCAAATATGGTGATGGCATCATCATGCTCGGGGGTTGCATCTCTTCAGCAGGGACAGGGAAGCTGGTCAGAGTTGATAAGAAGATGGATGGAGCCAAATACAGGGCAAAAATCTTGGAAGAAAACCTCTTGGAGTCTGCAAAAGACTTGAGACTAGGGCGGAGGTCCACCTTCCAGCAGGACAACGACCCTAAACATAAAGCCAGGGCAAAAATGGAATGGTTTAACCTCCCTGGCGGTAAGCCCGTGCTGAGCACGGGCTATGCCGCCGGGAGGCACCGCTCAGGCCCCGCTGGGCCGATTTGCATAATTTTTTTTTTGCTACACGCAGCTAGCACTTTGCTAGCTGCGTGTAGCATCTGATCGCCGCCGCTACCCGCCGATCCGCCGCAATTCCTCTCGCCGCGGCCGCCCCCCCCCCCCAGACCCCGTGCGCTGCCTGGCCAATCAGTGCCAGGCAGTGCTATGGGGCAGATCGGAGTCCCCTCTGACGTCGGTGACGTCATCCCGCCCGTCGCCATGGCGACGGGGGAAGCCCTCCAGGAGATCCCGTTCTCCGACTTTGTCTCGCTACATGAAAAAAAAAAAAAAAAAAAAAAAAAAAAAAAAAAGATTTGCTGCCCCCTGGCGGATTTTTTGCAAACCGCCAGGGGGGTTAAAACAAAACATATCCATGTGTTAGAATGGCCCAGTCAAAGTCCAGATCTAAATCCAATCAAAAATCTGTGGAAAGATCTGAAAACTGCTATTCACAAACGCTGACCATCTAATCTGATAGCTGGAGCTGTTGTGCAAAGAAGAAAGGGCAAGGATTTCAGTCTCTAGATGTGCAAAGCTGGTAGAGACATACCCAAAAAGACTGGCAGCTGTAATTACAGCAAAAGGTGGTTCTACAAATTGACTCAGGGGGCTGAATAATTATGCACACCCCACTTTGCAGTTTTTTTTTTTTTTTTTAATGTTTGGAATCATGTATGATTTTTGTTCCACTTCTCACGTGTACACCACTTAGTATTGGTCTTTCACGTGAAATTCCAATAAAATTGATTCAGGTTTGTGGCAGTAATATGACAAAATGTGGAAAACTTCACGGGGGCGGAATAGTTTTGCAAACCACTGTAAATAGGGATCGTTTATTTTTTCCCAGTCTTCTGGGTGTATTGTGTAGAAGATAATAGGTGGGATCTGAGGAGGGCTCTACACCCGTAATCTTGGATATGAATACTTTTGCAAACCACTGTAAGCATTAAATTCATGCAGCCAGACTGTTGATTGCATGGCACTGGAAATCCCCCCAGACCCCTTACAAGAAGCTACGGAAGGTCAAGCATATAGAGCAGATGGAAGACACCACACAGACCATCCATAAGAGAAATGAGCAATTTAGCCATACTTGGGCTCCATGGTTTGAATTTACAGAGTCTAAGGATTATAAGAAGATGATGGATTCTGGTTCGTCAGTGACATGACATCCTTACTGACATTGTAAGGGCTCAGACACACTATAAGCGCTTCTCTGAGTGTTTTCGATTGATCAGCACTTTCTGAGCACTTTTTAAAAATTGCTCCCATTCACTTGCATTAAAATCGCTGTAAAATCGTGTAAAAATCACGGATCATGTACATTTTTATGAGTACGCGATTTTAGTCAATCGCAGTGATTTTTACAAGTGAATTGGAGCGATTTTTAAAAAGCGCTCAGAAAGCAAAGATCAATCGAAAACCGCTCAGAAAAGTGCTTATAGTGTGTCTGAGCCTTTAGAGCATTTTTCTCTCTGTCCCCAAGGATGTCTCCCAACTTAATGAGATGTACGCCCCTACATGCCTCTTGTGCTGTGTCACACATACCTCCAACGTGCTATTTTCATGCATGGTGGACACATTTACATTAGGGAGGCAGCGTAGGAGCCTTTGTCATAAGGCCAATTCCCAAAAGATTTTATGCTAGAATCAATTGGGAATCATCCTGCGATGTATGGGCAGCCAACAGATCTCTCTCCGATCAGGTTCAATCACAGAGAGATAGGTAAAATCTGCCCATCATTGCTAAATATATGCATGGGCACCTTAACTTTATGAAGCCTGATAAGATACTACAGCAAGAAATGTTTCTTCTGTGAGAAGCATGAAAATACTGGGAGGTCCAGGCAAGAGCTTATTGTCTCCAGTCTTTGTTTATTTACAAGTGAAAGACTGCTGTGATCCATGGACTGCTGTGAAGTTACATACAAGTCTCTTCTTTTAAAAATAAAACATTATACATGGAAAATACAGTATATATTAAGTGTGCAATCATTTAACAACAATTCTGATGTACAGGCTATTGGTTTGTTTATTATAAACCAAAGGAATGAATGCCATCACGGGGCATTCACAGCACCTTCGCATATGGAATTTCTGAGGTTGTCAAAAATGAAGCATGGTGATGTGAATATGCAATTTAACACTAGACTGCGTAAAAATGCTGGCATCTTCCTCTACCTTTAGTCCGATTAGAAAAACCTTAGAAAGCAGCAGGAACCTGCAGAAAGAATGAAGACTTTTTTTTAGTAGCGTAACAGTTCATGGGATTTCTTGCAGTAAACATTGCCTTCTGCAGCTAGTTGAAACCTCAGTCCATCCATGTTGTGGTTTCTGTTTAACAACTCTGCGACTCATGAGCATAGCTGTCCACAATGACAGCGGATAAGAATAACCTAATCATCCTCATCCTCTTCTTCTTGATTTCGTTTCTGTGAGATTAGAAGACATTCCAATAAAATCAT
The DNA here is from genome assembly GCF_040937935.1 of Hyperolius riggenbachi. NCBI lineage: Eukaryota > Metazoa > Chordata > Amphibia > Anura > Hyperoliidae > Hyperolius > Hyperolius riggenbachi. The sequence continues at coordinate 248,311,612 of NC_090648.1, read as the reverse complement.
AAATAAGCATACATAATGTAAAACTTACAATATACAGTATATATATTTTTAATTCTACATTGTAAACTGTACTCCTGGTTAGTTTTTTACCGTTATTAGCAAATCATAGCTGCCACAGAGTTAAATGGAAAGATTGCTCATAACTGCATTCAAATCCAAAATGATGTATAGCACTGATACATGCATGCATTATTTTTGCCAAAAGTGGAATTATCATCAATATTACGTATTTATATAGTGCTGACATGTCTTTCCACATCCAAACGCCACATATGTCTAAAGACGTTTTGGTGCAAAGCTACTTCTGTTTGCCATGGACATCTGTAGGCGCTAGGGTTGCTGCGGTATACCGCGGTTTGATTGTGCATGGTAATCATACCATGCACAATCTCGTTGCCCCTGTTTTCGGGGGCGGGGCAACGTAGCGGCGGGGATGCGACGTAGCAGCGGCAGCCAGGGATAGGTGTAGCCAGAAATAGGTGGCCGCAGCATTGAGAGCCTGGGGGGAGGGAGACGGGATGCAGCGGTGGGGATAAATACTCACTTGCCGGCAGCCAGATCCATCCTGCATGCTGTACTGGCTTCATTCTTCTTCCTGTTCTTGCATCACATTTCCCTGAAACAGCGCCCCCTGGGCGCTATTACTAGGAGATGATGCAAGAACAGGAAGTAGAATGAAGCCAGTACAGCGTGCAGGAAGGACCTGGCTGCTGGCAAGTGAGTATTTATTTAGTTAAATAAAGCGCAAGGGTGCTTTGTATACTGGTTAATATCCCTGAAAAATACCGGGCGGGGACAACCTAGAACACTTGAATATATCTAAATACTATTACAAAAGGTTATGAGGCCACCAACATTATACCAATATGAAAATTTATTAAAGATACTTCTCAAAATACAAAACACAATCCCCTAAAATATAACCCTCCACATGATACCCTCTTCCCCATAGTTAAAAACAGAAACCATGGCGGAGTAAAGGTTATGCATAACTGATGTTACTTCTGCAGATAAATTGATTAGTCTCTGGCCAGAGAATTACATAACCAATCATCCATTCGTCCGCGCATATATTCCACATCCACACTGCCACAACAGATAGAAAAAGCGGGGGGCCCCCTTTAAAAATTCCTCTCTTCCCTTAACTTGATAGGTATTGGGATAGGGAGATCCATGTGTAATCAACAAGTTCCAGGTTATAAATAACTTTCCGGATAGCTTGTAGCGTTACAGCTTTAAAGAAAACAGTACATGGATAGGTCTCACCCGCAAAGTAATGCTCTTTAGAACACAGGCAATTTTCTGCGCTCACTGGGATTCCGTAACTGGATTCATCCGTGCGTGTGCAATATTCGTGCATCCACTAAGTTCAGCAATCTCTTATGCAGACCGGGTCCTGTATGACTTGAATCACCGGCCACTGCCAGGCAACAACGCTGTCGGGAGTCGCACGCTGAATATGCCGGTTCTCCGTGCAGAGCAATGGCGGCAGCAGGAAGTGTGTACGCAATGGTCGTCACCAGTCACCAGTCAGCTGACCAGACTCCGGTGGGCGGAGTCTGGTCAGCTGACTGGTGACTGGTGACGACCATTGCGTACACACTTCCTGCTGCCGCCATTGCTCTGCACGGAGAACCGGCATATTCAGCGTGCGACTCCCGACAGCGCTGTTGCCTGGCAGTGGCCGGTGATTCAAGTCATACAGGACCCGGTCTGCATAAGAGATTGCTGAACTTAGTGGATGCACGAATATTGCACACGCACGGATGAATCCAGTTACGGAATCCCAGTGAGCGCAGAAAATTGCCTGTGTTCTAAAGAGCATTACTTTGCGGGTGAGACCTATCCATGTACTGTTTTCTTTAAAGCTGTAACGCTACAAGCTATCTGGAAAGTTATTTATAACCTGGAACTTGTTGATTACACATGGATCTCCCTATCCCAATACCTATCAAGTTAAGGGAAGAGAGGAATTTTTAAAGGGGGCCCCCCGCTTTTTCTATCTGTTGTGGCAGTGTGGATGTGGAATATATGCGCGGACGAATGGATGATTGGTTATGTAATTCTCTGGCCAGAGACTAATCAATTTATCTGCAGAAGTAACATCAGTTATGCATAACCTTTACTCCGCCATGGTTTCTGTTTTTAACTATGGGGAAGAGGGTATCATGTGGAGGGTTATATTTTAGGGGATTGTGTTTTGTATTTTGAGAAGTATCTTTAATAAATTTTCATATTGGTATAATGTTGGTGGCCTCATAACCTTTTGTAATAGTATTTAGATATATTCAAGTGAGTATTTATCCCCACCGCTGCATCCCCCCCCCCCCCCCCCCGTCTCTCTATGCTGCGGCCACCTAATTCTGGCTACACCTATCCCTGGCTCTCTATGCTGCGGCCACCTAATACTAGCTACACCTATCCCTGGCTACCTATGCTGCGGTCACCTACTACTGGCTACATCTATCTCTGTCTACCTATGCTGCGGCCACCTACTACTGGCTACACCTATCCCTGGCTACCTATGCTGCGGCCACCTACTACTGGCTACACCTATCTCTGTCTACCTATGCTGCAGCCACCTACCACTGGCTACACCTATCTCTGTCTACCTATGCTGCGGCCACCTAATACTGGCTACACCTATCACTGGCTACCTATGCTGCGGCCACCTACTATTGGCTACACCTATCTCTGTCTACCTAAGCTGCGCCACCTACCACTGGCTACACCTATCTCTGTCTACCTATGCTGCGGCCACCTAATACTGGCTACACCTATCACTAGATACTTATGCTGCGGCCACCTACTACTGGCTACACCTATCTCTGTCTACCTATGCTGCGCCACCTACCACTGGCTACACCTATCTCTGTCTACCTGTGCTGCAGCCACCTACCACTGGCTACACCTATCTCTGTCTACCTATGCTGCGGTCACCTACTACTGGCTACACCTATCCCTGGCTACCTATGCTGCGACCACCCACTACTGGCTACACCTATCCCTGGCTACCTATGCTACAGCCATCTGCTACTGGCTATACCTAGCCCTGGCTACCTATGCTGCAGCCACCTGCTACTGGCTACACCTATCCCTGGCTACCTATGCTGCAGCCACCTACTACTGGGGTGGGGGGCACATTATTTAATGTAAGGGGGAAGGGCCCCGGGGCAAAATAATTTTATAACACCATATACCGTGTTATTTCTTTTGACGGTCATCATACTAGAGGAATTACATACCGTTGCAACCCTAGTAGGCACTTATTTGTTTCCCAACATTCCTCTGCCACGGACATCTAAAAGCATTTAGGGCAAACGTTTGGCATAAAGTAAACCTGAACTCAGAACATCCCTCTCTGCTCTAAAAGATACACAACAGCATATTAACTGGGAGGGAGAAGGCACCCCAAAAAGTAGGTGGTGGTGGATGAACAGTATATCTATATTATGTGACTAAAAATAGAAAAAATATAAATAATAAAAAATGGCTTATCTCAAAGGAAGGGGCAAAGCCAATTTCAAACAAAAAGTTTTAATATTCATCAGACACTATCAATGATAACGTGTTTCGCCCTTTTTTAGGCGCTCCGAACTTACTGTCTACAGTATTAAGACACTGCTTTGTATTTGATCTGAGGAAGCGGACTGTGTTCCGCAAAATGCGTTATTGATAGTGTCTGACGAATAATAAACCTTTTGTTTGAAATTGGCTTTGCCCCTTCCTTTGAGGTAAGCCATTTTTTATTATTTATATTTTTTGCTATTTTTAGTCACATAATGTAGATATACCGTTCATCCACCACCACCTAATTTTTGGGGCGCCTTCTCCCTCCCAGTTGTTATGTCACAGCCCCCCCAGCTGCTTTGGGGGGTTAGTCTAGTGTTCAATTTCTGAACTATTGCTTTTTTTCTGGCGCGCAACCCACATATTTGATGACCAAAGAACCCGAGTGAGGGTGGGATTTCCTCACCTGCCTTCATACTGTGGTTGCTAGTTGTGCAACCCACACTTGTGAGTATTCTTTTGCTCTTTAAGACTATGTGTGTTTAGCACTTGACATACTACACCATAAGGGGCTCCTGGTGTGTTTTTTCCTGTCTCCCTAGGAAGTCTGTTGAATCCCTTAAGGTGCGTACACACGCACTACCAACGGCAACGACGGGTCCGCTAGACCCTCCCGCTGGACGGTCTTTTAGCCAACAGTAGTCGGATCGTTCAGAAGCAGCCACAGTCGAGCGGATCATTCAGAACCAGCCTTATCAGTCCGCCGACAGTGTGTACACACGCACTACTGTTGGCTAAAAGACCGTCCAGCGGGAGGGTCCGGCGGACCTGTCGTTGCCATTGGTAGTGCGTGTACATACCTTGTGTACGCACCTTTAGGATAACACACACCCTCACAACAGCATATTGACTTTTAAACAAAAACACTTCTTTGTTACAGCTGAAACAAATCTGCAGTGTATTTACTTCTTCAGATATAACTAACAGCCTGTGCTTTCAAAACGGCTATCTGCCGTGGCAGTCATGTAACACAGGGGAGAGATTCAATTACAACTTGCGATTAGACACAAATGAGGGGGAATTAGACAGGCTAAACTCTCTAAATACATACAGGGTGCATTTCTCTATGTTTTCCTTCTGTCCTGTGCAACATTTCAGGTCCAATTCTACGCAACTTTAAAAATGGGCCAATCAAATGCTTTGCAGGCAAGATTAGATTCGTCAATTCACGTTTTTGGTTTACAATTAGCATAATTCTGAATCATAATAATTAGCCTAATTCTTAATCATCTTAATTTTATTTGCACCTCAATGACATTTCTACAGACTAATGTGGACGTTGGTACATGTAGATCTGGGCAAGGCATTTAATAAACACAATTTAAACATAGCTGGCACTTGCATGTAGCTTTTAAAAAAAAAATAGCTGGCAGCCTAAGGGTTAATGTTACAGCAAATGACTTGCAGTATATTACCATGTACATTTCAAAGAACAGTCTGAAATCTAGGAAGAGGGACTGTGAAGGCTGCCAAGTGGTATTCTACAGCGACAGTATAAATAAGTCACAAACAACTGGACAGAGACATTCCAGCTTTATATACTACAGGCTTTGCCATCCATATACCATTCACATCAACACCATATGTTTTTATGAGCGCTTCCATAAACTTGTCAAATACCACAGCTGTACCATCAGCAAGGACTTCTCTGCTATGGAGCCAGGCCTGAGGCACAAATATGGAAATGAGTCACACAATGAAACTTGCCTTTATTGCACGGCAACTTATGAGTAAGTTATAAATCTTGCAAATGCAAATGTTTTTACATTTCCTGTCAGCTGTGTCACCTCTCTGCTTTGATCGCAGGCTTATTTTACCTGCCTTAATAAAACTATCTGCTATATAATCATCTGTTTTCCAGTCATTCATCTCTGCTTATTAAAGGGAACCTGGAGTGAGGAGAATATGGAACTGCCATCTTTATTTCCTTTTAAAAATGCTAAATGCCTGCCTGTCATGCTCTTGTGGCTTCGGATGCATTTGAGTCACACACCTGCCACAGGCAAACAGCCAGTGATGACAGTCCTAAATCAGATCACCTGATCTGTCTAGTTGTCTGGTCACTGACTGAAATAGGCCTACTTGTAACTGTGGAGATCACCCTGATCACCAGAGAAGTGTCATAATTTTTGCAGAAATAAACACTGTTGCCAGACTGATTACCAATATCAACAAAAATAATAAAATATGCGTACACTAACAAATAGGGTGTTCATTTGTCCTGGTGTAAAATGCTAAAAAAATTATTTTTTTCTATGCTGCTTTAACAGTAAGACGTATTATGTAAACCTCTTAACAGGATTTGGACTAGTACCGTATATCCTTTCCTTTATTCTTAAAACGGAACTGAAGAGTACCTGAAAAAAAAAAGTGTTTCACTTACCTGGGGCTTCTGGCAGCCTCCTGCAGCCGACCTGTACCCATACCATTTCAAAATGATCCTCTGTTTCCCCGCTGCGGCTTACTTTCACTTCGCACAGTGGGTGTCCAATGTGCCTGTGTGGCCCTGGCCACGCGCGTCCTCGTTCACACTCCCGTCGCCTAGAGATTTTCTCATATTTCACTTGCGCAGGACGCTCCTGGCTACGGGAACACGTAAGAGGATACGCCTGGCCAGGGCGCAGCGGACGTCAGCTTCCATTGCGCAAAATGAAAGTGAGCTGCGGCAGGTGAACGGAGGATCATTCAGAATCAGCGAGGGCACAGATTGGCTGCAGGAGCCTGGCAGAAGCCCTAGATTAGTGAAACTTTTTTTTTTGTTTTTTTAGGTAGTCCTGATAATGATAATGTACAGATGCATCGCTAGGCAAGAGCAGAGAGACACATCGGTACAGCACTAGGGGTCCTGACAGCCTAACGATTGCATCCCTACAGGAGGCAGTCATTAGAGGTGTGCACACATTTTAAAGGGAACCAGACGTGAGAGGTATATCAAGGTTGCCATATTTATTTCCTTTTAAACAATACCAGCTGCCTGCCAGCCCTGCTGATCTATTTGGCTGTGGTAGAGTCTGAATCACACCAGAAACAATCATGCAGCTAATCCAGTCAGATTTTTGTCAGAAATACCTCATCTGCTTGTTCAGGGTCTATGGCTAAAAGTATTCGAGGCAGAGGGTCAGTAGGATAGACAGGCAACTGGAATGGCTTAAAAGAAAAAAAAATATGGCACCCTCCATATTCCTCTCACTTCAGGTGTCCTTTAATGCACGGTACAGGTAACACATATGGTTCATAGGCTAGGAAGGGGTTAACACAATTTATGGTTCATAGGCTAAGGAAGGAGTTAACACTTAATTTAAAAAAACAAAACAGAACACCAAAATACTTTTATTTTTTAGTCTGACACCGCCTTTTTAAACTTTTTTAACCTTTAAAAGGGAATGATTGCTGCTGAAGCAAATAGCAGCAATCATTCATTAACGGTACATGCGTGGGCTAACGACAGGGTGCAGGAGCGCATGCGACGTGACTCATGTCCTGAAATCTTCAGGAAGGCCAATTCGGATGCGAGACTCACATTAAGGAATCTTAAGTGGCTAATACAGTGTTTGACAGCGGCATAGGGAAGAAATATACACTCACCTAAAGGATTAGTAGGAACACCATACTAATACAGTGTTTGACCCCCTTTCACCTTCAGAACTGCCTTAATTCTACGTGGCATTGATTCAACAAGGTGCTGAAAGCATTCTTTAGAAATGTTGGCCCATATTGATAGGATAGCATCTTGCAGTTGATGGAGATTTGTGGGATGCACATCCAGGGCACGAAGCTCCAGTTCACATCCCAAAGAGGCTCTATTGGGTTGAGATCTGGTGACTGTGGGGGCCATTTTAGTAGTGAACTCATTGTCATGTTCAAGAAACCAATTTGAAATGATTCGAGCTTTGTGACATGGTGCATTATCCTGCTGGAAGTAGCCATCAGAGGATGGGTACATGGTGGTCACGAAGGGACGGACAGGGTCAGAAACAATGCTCAGGTAGCCCGTGGCATTTAAACGATGCCCAATTGGCCCAGAAAACATCCCCCACACGATTACACCACCAGCCTGCATAATGGTAACAAGGCATAATGGATCCATGTTCTCATTCTGTTTACGCCAAATTCTAACTCTATCGAGACTCATCAGACCAGGAAACATTTTTCCAGTCTTCAACTGTCCAATTTTGGTGAGCTCGTGCAAATTGAAGCCTCTTTTTCCTATTTGTAGTGGAGATGAGTGGTACCCGGTGGGGTCTTCTGCTGTTGTAGCCCATCGGCCTCAAGGTTGTGTGAGCCGGCGGGAGCTCGGGATTTTACCCGGTAGGCCCCTTTCTTACAGGGCCCTGAGCACTGTAGGAGGGGCGAGGGGTCACAGACCGGCAGGGTGCAGGAAGGAGGAGCTGCGGGGAGGGGGGCAGTCTCCCCCCCCACCTGGGGGACCCCCTTCCATGCAGCCTGCCCTGCCCGAATGCCTTCCTATAACAGACCTCAGATTGCGGCGAAAGCAAAGTGACAGGCATTCACCTCTGATGTCACTTCCGCATTTGGATTACATTGAGCGCGGATAGCGTGTGCGGCCTGTGACGCTGTCGCTGTGATCTGAGGTCTGTCACTCTGAAAAGAGGATCGGGGACAGGCTACGGGGACCAGTCGCCGCGAGATCTGAGGTCTGTACTGCACCCTGCCCCAGCACAGCACACTGCCCTAACCAGCACCCTGTCCCTGCAGCCATCCTGCACACTGCCCTAAGCAGCACCCTGTCCCTGAACCCATCCTGCACACTGCACACTCTGTCCCTACACCCATCCTGCACACTGTCCTAACCTGCACCCTTTCCCTACACCCATCCTGCACACTGTCCTAATTTGCACCCTGTCCCTGCACCCATCCTACACACTGCCCTAACCTATACCCTGTCCCTGCACCCATCCTGCACACTGCCCTACCCAGCACCCAGCCAGCAATTGGGGGTCCGCTATGGCTACCTAATATCTACGGGCACATTTTTCTACCTAATATTGATATCTATAGGCACATAGCTATCTAATTCTTTTATTTGGTGAACATGGCTGTTTAATTTATGTATCCAGGGTGGACGTGGCTACTAAATTGTTTTATCTTGAGGCATCTGTATGTAATTTGTTTATTGTGAGGCACCTGGCTACTTAATTATTTTATCTGGTTGACTGTTACAATTTTATTTTTATTGGGCAGCATGTGACTACTTGATTAATTATCTGATGCCATGCGACTACTTGATGAATTATCTGATGGCATGCGATGACTTGATGAATTATCTGATAGCATGAGACTGCTATATGATGGCTTGCTACTTAATGTATGTATACAGGGCCTATTTGGCTACTGAATTATTATTTATTTTGTTAATTGTAAGGCAAATCTCTGTCAATAGCACCGCTACTTATTTTGTGTATGCTGCGCGCGCCGCATGCGTCTATCTCCCTGTTATGGACTGTCCTCAGAAGTGCTCTCAATCTATTCCCTACCATAATCTAATGACTCTTAACAACTGACGTATTTATATAGTGCAAAATTTCTGTAGTACATGCGAGTGAGCTCATAATGCTTCTCATAAGCTTCTATCAGCTTGAATCAGTCAGCCCATTCTCCTCTGACATCTAGCATCAACAAGGCATTTTCGCCCACAGGACTGCCGCATACTCAATGTTTTTCCCTTTTCACACCATTCTTTGTAAACCCTAGAAATGCGCAAAAGGTGGATCTGCGCATCACCAGGCCGCCTCCGAATGGCCTCGAATCAGAGGTGCGCTGAGTTTCCCCAGAAACTGCAAACGCACCTTGAACCCAAACAGAAGCTCTGCATATACACCAAAAGCAAAGTGGGAGCAGCTGACCAAAATTGAATTAAATTAGTACATGGCAAGGAAATTAACAGCGCTACTTAAAAACAGACAAGTGCCTACCTGCAAAAGAGTGCAAGCCCCACTTGTGGGATAAAATACACACCTAGCATACACATGACCTGTCTACCACTGGAGGATGTTGGTTTCCGTAACAGCTTGCATGCAACCTATTAAGTACTCGTCCCTCCCACTGCGAAGAAGTCGATCCTCCATTGTAGTCTTCGGGGGGGCTCAGCACATCTCTGATCGGAGGCCATTCGGAGGCGGCCTGGTGATGCGCTGATCTCACTTTTTGCGCAATTTTCAATTTTTACTTGGTAGCGCGCCCAGGCTATGCATATGCATAGGTAGGATTTAGTTAGGGTTAGGTCCCCTCCCATGGAGGATTGACTTCTTCGCAGTGGGAGGGACGAGTACTTAACAAGTTGCATGCAAGCTGTTACAGGAAACCAACATCCTCCAGTGGTAGACAGGTCATGTGTATGCTCAGTGTGTATTCTATCCCATAAGTGGGGCTTGCACTCTTTTGCAGGTAGGCACTCATCTGTTTTTAAGTAGCGCTGTTCATTTCCTTGCTAAACCCTAGAAATGGTTGTACGTGAAAATCCCAGTAACTGAGCAGATCGTGAAATACTCAGACCAGCCCCTCTGGCACCAACAACCATGCCACGCTCAAAATTGCTTTTATCACCTTTCTTTCCCATTCTTACATTCAGTTTGGAGTTCAGGAGATTGTCTTGACCAGGACCACACCCCTAAATGCATTGAAGCAACTGCCATGTGATTGGTTGATTAGATAACTGCATTAATGAGAAATTGAACAGGTGTTCCTAATAATCCTTTAGGTGAGTGTATATAGTGCAGTGTTCTCCCCAGGCTCTTTCAGCCGGGTGCTCCACCCGGCTAGATTTGGTGACCACCCGGCTGTCATCGGCTCACCTCTTCACCTCCTCCTATGCTGTAAGCAGATTCCCTGCATTTTCACCGCGCCCCACCCGGCTACTTTTTCATGCCACCCGGCTGGAAAAAAATTCTGGGGAGAACACTGTAGTGCATTTTACCCCATAGCATATATACATCTGATGTCTCTTGTTGTTCCTACTTCACATGGACTCTCACACCCAAGGCATCAAAAGGGATGAGAGGAGGAATGGCAAGCATATTTGGCCAATGAAACTACTTTCTTTGTATACATGTACATGTTTATATTCGCTATTCAGTGTACCAGAATCTATTTTTTTAAAGCCACTCCTTGAAATTCTACATAATTATTACACATGCACCCCCTCCCCCAATAATTTACTAACTGGTAGTGTGTTTAAATTATACATTTTTAAAAAGTGTCAAAATAAAGATCTGTGTCACCTTTCTTCTTAGACTTTCAATGACAGTTACAAAACAGGTTAGGCCCATCCCTCCCATGAAAGGTTCAGGACCTGGGTGCAGGGTCTTTCTCCCAATGCCAAGCGTAGAGCCAGAGGAAGGAGCGGGACAATGGTCATTCGATTTTTCTACTGCTGTTTTGGAGCTTGGAATTAGCAATGCATGAAACTTATATTTAAAAGGAAGCAGGAGAGGAGGGAATTAAGAGTGCAGCTTCAAATAAACAGTGCACACAACTTGTTGTTCATGTGACTCTCCTATACTCCAGTTGGCCATTATGTAAATGGCTCCATATCACAGCAGCAGCTCTAGCTAGGCAAGGCTATCCATCACAGCTCTTTATTTTCAGGTCCATAATAAAGCCGAAAAATGAAAAGATGAAGACATAGCACTGTGGAAGAAAATCAATGACAATCCACTGCAGTTACAGCATTAAAGAAACATGAGGGCACAGTACCATCGCATTACAGAATGACTGGCAATCCAAATAAATTATTACTCACCAGCTTCAGAAAATCAATGAGTTTGTGTGCATCCTCTCCAGTGGAAAGATCAACAAAATCCTTTGGCAAGCGGTAACTCAAGTAAGGGCTAGGCTGGACTGTGACTTCACTGGTTGTGCAGCGGAATGTAGGAGAATCCTGAAAAAAATGCCTTTATTTATCCAAATTTTCTACAGTTTTGCTGCCCTGTCCCTTGTTATAAAAACCATGTAACTTGCTGGCCTCAGATATTATTCTTAATAGCAGAAGGAAATGCAGCCGGCTTGCAGCTAATGCATTGATCTGTGGTTGGTGTCTCCAGAAATACGCTATGAAGTGCTTTGATGGTGCCAATTAAAGTGCTTTGTGTTTTTATAGCATAATAGTGTACTCTGCTCAGGCCACATACAAAGTACACATATTTCTGTGTCCAATCACAGTTTACATGGCTAATTACAAGTGCAAGTGAACCAAATCTATACAGCTTTCTTTGCTGGCTATGAATAAATTGTGCTGGGTTTTATTTGATGTTTTCAAGACCATAAAAAAAAAGCAGCTGAGCTGTACTCGGATAAAAAGCCAAGGCTGACGCAGGCATAAATAGATATGGCACCAGAAAAGCTACCATTAACAAGAAATTAAGTTCTCAGTTCTGGTCAACAATTTTAACAACTGCCCATTAACTTCACAGATTCTGTTTTAAAGGCCAATCCCTCTATTACTGACTGTGATGAAAGGCCTGAATATTGATTGCAACATTAAAGTTTTGCTGGCAAGCCTGGAAACTGAAATTCAAACGAGCATTTGCAATAGCATCTATCTTGCAGTATACTAGCCTAACGCTAAGCGCGGTCCAGTAGCTTTTACTAAAACCTACATTTTAAAGGACCACTATCATCAAAATCGTAAAATTTAAAATGCATGCAAACACATTCAAATAAGAAGTGCATTTCCTTCAGAGTAAAATGAACCATAATTTACTTTTCTCCTACGTTGCTGTGACTTATAGTAGGTAGTAGAAATCTGACAGAACCGACAGGTTTTGGAGTAGCCCATCTTCTCATGGGGGTTCCTCAGGGTTTTCTTTATCTTCAAAAGCACTTAGAGAATGGCGGTTGCTCTGTCCAACTGCCAAAAAAGTGTGAAGCCAGCCGGGACACTGGCCAGCATCTTTGTATAAATCCTTTTCAGGGAGTGTCTTTATAAAGAATAAAGTACATGCTTAGAATCCCCCATGAAGAGATGGACTAGCCCAAAACCTGTCGGTACTGCCAGATTTCTACTAATTACTGTAAGTGACAGCAACATAGGAGAAAAGTAATTTATAGCTTATTTTACTTTTTATTGTACTTCTTATTTGTATTTGTATGTGTCTACATGTATTTTAAAATGTATATATTTTTTGCAATAGTGGTCCTTTAAAAAAGCATCGTGATCATGCTGCCACATATTACCACTGCTGTACAAAGCCTGTCCCTCATTTTGTGACATGACTTTGTGCTTTTAGCACCTGTAGAACAATACCAAGCTGAACAGGTGAACAGGTAACATCTTCCACAGGTGAACACTGTTTTCTTGATATTATTTGAGTAAGTGCTAACATGATATATTGCAGTGGGTCACTCATTTTTTAATTCGGGCACAGATACTTTTTGCTCCTTGGTAGGCAGTAGCACACAATAGGCCCAAAAGTGGACCTTGCTTCCTATCCTTATATTAGTGCCTTTTAATGGCCCATTGTATTGCTTTCCACTGGTCCCCTTCATATACCCTCCCTAACTAGTTATCTTATATGTTCGGCCTTCTTACCTGTTTGGCCAGGGCATTTCCTAGGTTTTTGCCTCTGACTGTGTCCTCTCCTGCTGCAGCTCTGTACCTAACCCAGCATGTAGCAGGACCAGTGACTGGGACTGCTGCAGGGAGCCATGAGGAGGACCAGTCAGTATTTGGATGGCAGGAACCACACCAGCTGGACTAGTAAGGGGCCTTCACACTACAAGAGCTTTTTAAATGCTAGAGATTTTAAAAGCTATTGCTAACGCAATCCTATGGGGGATTTTTACAAATTCACATCGCTGCAGTGTGAACACTCACATAGGCTGACATTAGCAAGAGCTTTTAAAATGACAAGCGCTCAGAAAAGTTCTCATAGTGTGAACGAGCCCTTAGACAAATAAATCCTTCAGCATGCTTCAATGCCCCGTAAGGCTTAGTTTGGAAGTTGCTTAAGGGCCCGTTTCCACTTGTGCGGTGGGAATGGCCGCGGTAAAAATTTGCATGTGGATGCGAATTTCGCATGCGGTTATATGCAAATTTTCATGCAAATTCGCATACGATTTCGCATGGATGACGATGTATGCGAATTTAACCATGGCAGTGCCTGTGTGCTTTTCCATTGATTCCATGCAAAATTGTATGTGAATTTGCATGAAAATTTGCATACCAATACCGCATGCGAATTCCCTATTAAATACATTGTATGCAAATCGCATAGCGATATGCGGTATGCGAATTCTGATGGCTCTGCCATGCAGATTTTTTCTGCACAGAAAAACACAAAGGAATCCTGACAAGTGGAAACAGTCCCGTCCACTTGTATTGGCTATGTGAATTCGCATGCGGCAAATGCATGCAAATTCACGATAGTGGAAACGGGCCCTAAGTATTTTTCATTTAATACCCAAAATGTACCTGATCTACAGCTTCTTCAGCTCCTGGATTTGTCCCACTTGTTAATTCATCCCAGGTGAAAAGCAGAGAGTCGGTTACTTCTCCAAATGGGTTAAAGTCAATAAGCCAAATCTTGCCCTGAAAACATTGATTGTTTCAATAAAGAAAGTAAAATCTAGCAATATATAATTAATACAGTATTATTGCCAGCACAGGTGTTGCATTTGTTAACTCAAGATGCTTTTCTATATAAAAGTTTTAAATATTTATTATATTTAGTATTTCAAATTAATCGGAGGGGAGAGTGATATGGGCTTTGCCATATTTATTTCCTTATGAGCAATACCAGTTGCCTGGCTGTCCTGTTGATTCTCAGCCACGAACAAACATGCAGCAGAGTAGGTGTCCCTCACGCATGTCTAATTCCCTTCCTATGAGCGGATCCTTATCCTAAGCATGTGTGATTTGGGAACTCGTGCATGCTCAGAACAAATGCATTCATTCATAGCCATGGCCAAGCTATGGGACAGCAGGTAAACACGACTAATGGGGAACAGGAACGAGGGAGAGTAGACTAAAAAAGACAGACCCACATAATTACACTTCGCACGCTAACTTCAGGTATCCTTTAAAGGCCCACCTGGCAGTCTTCAATTTTGAGAGGATACCAGAGGACTGGCTTATTAGGTAGATTCTCATTTGTCTTGTTGAAACAACTGAGATGTATGGTAAGTTATCTGGTTATACTGCTTGATGGATTGATTCTTCATTCATTTTACAATAGATTACATGCTCCATTGAGGGAGAGTTAACAGAATGAATTATTCAGTGCTGGGTAAATGCATAACTACAATAATTGATCCTATACAGAGAATATGCAGAAGTAGAGGGGGAATTGTTTCTGCTAAAGACATATTAAAGGGAGGGTGAGAGACCTGCTGATACACTGTCTCTAATACTTTCAGGGTCTATTTATAAAAGAAAAATCGCAAAACGTGATCACAATCCCCTGGTGATTGCAATGTTGCTGCAATTGCACTTTGTGATTCTCATGCGGCGAATAAGAATCGCATTGCGAATGCTCTAAAAGTGCTGAATGCAGCGTGTATGCGGTTTTCACAAATCGCTGCAATAAAAAATGATCCCATAGGGATACCTGTGTCACAGTGCTTTGCTGATCACTGGTGATCAGCAAAGTGCTGATATGCTGCAAAAAAGCGCACTAGTGTGAGTGGGCCCTCAGCCATAGACCCCATAAAGTATGCAGATTAGGTTTTTCTGTAAAAAAAATAAATAAAAATAAATTAAAAAAAAAAAATCAGACAAGATTAGCTGCATGTTTGTTTCAGATGTGTGATTCAGACACTACTGATACAAGAAAGATCAGCAGGACAACCGGGCAACTGGTATTGTTTAAAAGGAATTAAATATGGCAGCCTCCATATGTCTCTAGTCTCGAGTTCCTTTTAAGTTGTCATGCCAGGGATAGGTAATGCCAGGTGTATTTTGCTGTGCAGTTACTGAATAAGAAATCAGCTCAATAGTGTCCATCTAGCACAAGAACAGTTTTGATTAGACAGACCTGTTAAAGCCCACAAGTGTAAAAGGATGTATTCAAACCAAAATGGCAGTCACCCATGTGACTTTATAGCACTGCTCTACAAATCATAGTACATGGTATTATAAACCTCATTATCACATGCAGAAAATCTGCTCTCTACATTGGACAATTACAGTACATTGGAATACTAATGCTATATACAACATAAGCTTTCATATAACAGTGCTGCATCATGTTCTACAAACATACAGGCATCAATCACAACTAAGTCATAGTTTCTAATAATTTATATGATAATTTGCAATTTATTCCACAAATGTATCAAGTTGCTATGTTTCTTCACACTTTAGGATATATTTTACTTACCTCACTGTCTCTGTATATGTCAAAAACAACTATAAGACAAAAGGAAAAACAAGAACAAAAAAAGCTGTTAAAAGGTACAGTACCTGCGACATAAAAAAATACTAATTTTAGAGTTTGTTTCCTGGGGGGATACTTAAATTGCTGTACATCATATAATGAATGATTCCACCTAAAAAGGTGTAATAAACTAACATAAAAAGGAAAACAAGTTGTGTTGAAGAAAACGCCTTTCATTCAGTTCCGACCCATACTGTATGTTTCAAATGTTAAAGGAACACATTATTTTGGCCTGCTCTCTTTTGATTTTACATCCATATAATGCTGCGGCATTTGACTTGCAGCAAAATCGGACTTTCCCACCTGAAAATTTTTGTTAGCATGGACATACATTGATTTTGTGGGTTGATCGACCATCCAATTCAATAATTTTATCAAACTAATGAAAACCGGTGCCAGAACATGTGCACCCACCCAATCACTGAAAGCAGTCATTGGACATGCTGTACAATCTTGGGCAAAAGTGTTTGCTCAAGTGTGCGGCGGTATCGGCATTTGATATTGCAACGACTGGCGTATGAGACGAACCCCCGACCACTGTGTAAAATGCCCCTTCCCCTGCCCATGTACAGTTTTTTTAAATTCTTACCTGTCCACTGGTGTGACTCCTGGGCTCCTCCACCGTCAATGCTGTGACCGTGAGCACGTGTGACGTCACACTCACGCCTGTGCCACATGGTACATGTGCTCATGGTAATGGCAGACTCGGGGAGGTTGGGAGATTCGCCAGTAGACAGAAGAGAATTTACAAAGCACAGGTACCTCGGGGGACATTTTCAACTGGGGGGCAGCCAGGCAGGCAGCATGCGGAAATCTATTGGGAATCGCCCTGCAGTGTATGGGCAGACGTCAGATCTCTCTCTGATATGATCAGAGAGAGATCTGTCTCATGGTCAATCTTCCCATACATTGCCCAATGTACGGGCACCTTTAGTCAATGGATTAGCTCAGGTGTTGAGAATGAATAACACTTGCTCCTGCTCTATGCAGTAAGATGAGGGTTTAGGAGCAATCTGTACTCCTAACAGAGTATTGTTGGCTTGGTTGCAAAGAAGTACAATTTGAGCTTAGTGTCAGTTTTAGAAATTCATAGCTGTCTGCCAAATATAGTACAAAGATAATCTTAAAGAACATTCAGGTTAATTCAATAAATGTAACGCGCACGTCAGTGTGAGTTACTTTTAATGAGTGCACGCTACGCACAGTCCTGTCAGAGTAGCGTGTGTGCATATGTTATGCATGATCCTTTAAAGTGCCATGCAATGCGTTTGTAGCACAACTGCGATACTTCACTAGCTACAACAATTAACGCAGTAGCGGCCGCACTAGTGAAGTGCCGCTGACAGGTAGTAAGGGATCCGTACACCAAGTTTCGTTGACATTGGTCAAGGCGGTTTCGCTACAGTTACCTGGAGACAAAAATAGCCCTTTCTTACCACAGAACGCTTTATGAATGAACACTGCACAAAGACTATAGCTTTATAGCTATAGCTTTAAAAGATGAATACGCTTTCTTGTGTGTGGAAAACTGGCTCAACCTTAACCCATTAGTTTACAGTCCAGAGTACTTTCTGAATCGATTATAGAGATGAGGATGTACTTGTAGGGGACACTTCTGCAGAAACGGTCACAGCATTGGAGATCTCAAAACAATGGGCAATTTGAAAACACAACAGGAACAAGGAACTGGAATTCAAGCTCATAGCATGAATTGCTTTTCTAAAGTTTAAACAAAGACTAAAGCAGGCCATACACTGGCTCGATTCACGGCCGTTTCGACAGCAGATCCGATCCTGGGATCGGATCTGCTGCCAATCGCTTGCGCTAAACGCACCCGCCGATCCGATTCCCTCCCGAAATCGGATCGGACCGTCGATCGCGCCGTGCGGGAAATTACCCTCGATCGCCCGGCGGTAGGAGCGCGTCGCTTGCGGCGTACGATTCGGGCCCGATCCGAGCATGTATACATTACCTGAAGCTGGCTCCGGGGTCCTCTTCTCCTCGCTGCACCGCATTTCCGCATCTCCCAGTGTACGCTTATACTTCCTGTGTCACTCCGGTGACCAGGAAGTTGAAATAGAGGGCGCTCTATTTGAACTTCCTGGTCACGGAGTAACACAGGAAGCGCCGGGATGGAGCAAGAACAGCAGTGCGGTGCAGTGCAGAGAAGACGCCCGGGAGCCAGCCTCAGGTAATGTATACGGGGGGGGGGACAGGCGGCAGGAGCAGGTGAACAGATTGTGATCGGTTTCAGGCTGAAATCGATTCACAATCTGTTTGCAGTAAAGGCAGCCATACGATCCCTATCTGATCAGATTCGATCAGATAGGGATCTGTCAGCTGGTCGATCTGATGGCACATCGACCAGTGTATGGCCACCTTAAAGCTCTAAGTCTAGATAACAGGATCTACATCCTTCACATACAGACTGATTCACATCACAGAGGTGAAGTGCTTCGTCATATATATTATATATATATATATATATATATATATATATATATATATATATATATATATATCTATCAACAAAGAGTTGCAGCACACTGCTCTTTTATTTGAGCTTCACATAGGTTATACAGGCAAACAGTTTCGGCTGTCCCCAGCCTTTGTCAATGCCACTGGCATTGACAAAGGCTGGGGACAGCCGAAACTGTTTGCCTGTATAACCTATGTGAAGCTCAAATAAAAGAGCAGTGTGCTGCAACTCTTTGTTGTTCTTTATCTAATCTTGTGGGACTTGGGCCACCCCAGTTGCGTGCACACAAAAGCCTGTTGGGATCGTGGGAGCTGCTGACCCCCTTGGACTATATATATATATATATATATATATATATATATATATATATATATATATATATATATATATATATATATATATATTCCTCATTTACAGATGCAAATCATATTTTTTCTAAACTACTAATGGGGGGTTCAGATTTTCATCACACCAGCGTAAACATACATTGGTGCTTGTAGCGTAGTATTAAGAAATAATGATGACTTGAAGCTTCATACTTACAGTCCTCATCAAAGAAATTGTACTGAATGTGCTTTTTGAAGAATTCTTGTATTGATCTCTGGATGTCATCTTTTTGCTTACATATGTGATCATAATATTGGGTATAATCTCTTGGTGATATACCTGGAATAATAAAAATGTCTTCAATGAAAACATTGTAAAACCATGGTCCTTAGGGTATTTAGAGTGCTGATACATGGCTCAGTGAAGGCAATATGAAAGACGTATCTTCTGACAAATGCACACAAGTTGGAATATGCCAGAACAGTAAAATAGGTGTATACTCTGCGTGGAAATTTTGGGTGTCACCAGAGGCTGCAGTGCACTTAGTAGCTGTAGCGACACAAAGTTAGTAATTTGGCCACAGGTGTTGGCCACAGGAGCGTGCCACTAATGCTGATTTGAACAGCTTTACAACCATTGTACTTATTGGCTTTACAGATGCTCTGGTAAAATGAGGCTTTACAGATGCTGTTATTAGTGCCTTTGCAGGCACCGAGTTATCATTGTATGGAAGGGGGATAGTGCTAGGCATATATAGGGGAGGGTTAGGAGTAGGTAGGGGGAGTTAAATATTAGGCATAGATAAGAGAAGGGATAGTAGTATACGAGCACAATTACCGATATTCTACATCAGCAATCGGGGAATGTAGAATATTGGTAAAATTACATATTCTCTATTGTCACATTTCCTTGTTCCCATTTTATCAGGTGCCTCTTTTAGATGTATGCAGAATTTGCAGAGTGTTTAGGCATCAACAGCACACATTATTTAGATGATTTGTTTACGGGCCAGATTGGCAACTTCTGCCCCTGCACAAGCACGCGGGAATGCTGCTCGCGATCACGTCATAGAGCGGTCACTGAGTGGGCCGGTCATGTGCGAGCAGAAGATGCCTACCTCGCCAGGTCTTCTGCATTGGAGGGGACCCCGGGACACCCGAGCTGCGGCGAGGGACAGAATGGCTCCCAGGGGCTGGAGAAAGCCCCAGGTAAGTAGATCTTTTTTTCCCTCAGATATGTCCTTTAAGCAGGATTTAGTTGGGTGGGTTTTCAATCTTCCTGCTATCAGACTGGGCAACGATTACCTAGCTTCTGCATTTAGTTTAATATTGGCTGTAGATGGGAAGATCATTTCCCAAGAATGATAGACTGAGAAGGACCTGCCTGGGCCTCTGTCAAAATGTCAGACTTATGTGGCCTTTCCCTATTACATAGTAAAGAGAATTAATGTAACAAGGTCATGAATAGATTTTCTAGCATCCTAATATTACATTTTAATAGTATGTTCCCTTATAGCAGATCTAAAAATGTGTCCTGTTTGTTGCACATATGGTCTGCAGCTAAGGCGCAGATACCATGCAATAAATGTCTACATAAAGAAATGCAAACTTACCACAATACATTCTTTTTTTACTTCTAGGATAGGCCTTTAGACTGGTTGTACTGTGTCACGGACGATTGCGGGGACGCAGGCGCGTCCTGGAACCGCCCGTGAAGAAAAGAACGATCGCACTCGATTCCTGCATCGATTGCGCCTCAGATCAATAAAACCAAGATCTGATGTGCAGTATCCCTCTGCTTAGGAACAGCTGGGAAATCTGTCTTAGCTGAAATGACAGCCTGGGGGGAAGGTGTTAATTAGCTTGGACATATTCCCTGTGGAAGGCACAATTTCCCTTTTGGCTCTGGGAACCAGGTGACACTTAGCTGATCTCATGGAGATGTTAATTAACCAAAGGATGCCTAGGTGCAGCCAAGCAGGCTACGAATCCACGGGAGGTCTGGACACTCTGTTCTCTGCTAAAGATCAAAGGAAAGTCAGCTGTTAGCAGCTAGAACACAACCTCAGTCTCATGGCATAATCCATAACTTCCCAGATCTGTCATATTTCTGGGGTTCCTGAGATGGCAGCTTCGCCAAACGTGGGGGAAGTGTAGCATGAGCCCCGGTGCTGGTTCTGAGGAAGTTTCAGAACATTCTGAGGTAAGGACTGCCAGTTAGGCAGTTTGAAAATGCCCTGATGATACCACAGGGGTCCCACCCCTCATGTCTGGTATCAGGGCGCTGGGTAAATCGAGACAGACCTGAAAATGTTAATAAATCTGCCCTGACCTGTACGGTTCTGTGAGATAGAGCCCATATATGGGTAGATATGATTTCTAGCCCCAGTACAAGGGGAGGGCTCATCTCATCTTTGAAGGGGGTGTATGGCTCCCCGCCCTCACTCCCTCCTACTGAAGCAGGGGCATAAGAATGGCTAAGGACCCAAACTCAGTGTCCTCCACACTGAACCATCTTGCACTCATCAGATGCCAGCTTGAGGATATGCTGGCATCCACCTGGTCTGAACTCTGAACTCTGGACTTTGAAACCAAGAACTTTATGATTCTTCCCACAATAAGGACATCTTTCCAGGAACTAAGTATTTTTCTCCCTTCTTTTATTTTTCATACTGGCTATTACTGTTTTAATAATTGTTGATTTTAATAATTGTCTGTATATATTAATTATTTATATTGCTGTGAATAAAAGACTTCCTCCAAGTCATTCACTGTTTCGCTACCCTGCTTATCAGCACACACAGAAATGATCCCGGGTCTCTGAAGATACGCTACTGTTTGTTTGTTGTTGGCTAGACAGAATATCGTGTGTTTAACCGTTTTATTCGCAGGATTAGTCAGTCAGTTAGTGGGCCCCACGGTCCCATGATAACCGCGGTGGTGGCAGTTTACTCTGAACCAGTGGGTGAAGTGGTAATCACCCGTGTCTCACAGGCTTCCTTCTGAGTTGTCTGCGGCTAATTCTTAACGGTTCCTGCGCATTGACTGCGACCAGAGTTCGCACGATCTGTGCGCTGGCACCGTTTAGAAGGCTAAGCGCGGTCAGCCACTAGGGCTCTTGTGACATACTGCATAAATAGCCAATTACAGTGTGCCACTTGGCTCCACTTGCTCACCCCATGTTCTTCCTCTTTCTCTGGTCTAAGCCATCCTCCAATGTGGCCAAGCACCCATCCTCTCCTATTGTGCAGGGCATGAAGGAATGAATTGACAGGCTGGGACGTCCTGAGTCTCTATCATTCATATGTAGGGATGAGCCAGGGCATGAGACAACCAAAAGCAGAGAAGCAGCAAGAACTACACTTATGCCCGATACACACGGTATGATTTTCCGTGCAATAGATGGATCAGATAGATAAAATCAGTCATGTCTGATATTGTTCCCAATCGTTTTCGCGCTCGATTTCTCATAGCGGTGAATGGAAAAATATAAGAAAAATGAATGAAGATAAGAGAATCAAGCGCAGAATCGAGTGCAGAATCATGTGGGAAAAACGATCGGGTCGCAAAATCGCACAGAAAATCTTACCGTGTGTACCCAGCATTAAGCAGTTAATTATGGATATCGGTTTGCCTCAGAAAAATGCATCAACACGCTAAGGGCCCGTTTCCACTACAGCGAATCTGCATGCAGATTCGCATAACCAATGTAAATAAATGGGCCTGTTTCCACTTGTCAGGATTTCTGAGCGTTTTTCTGTGCAGAAAAAATCTGCACGGCAGAGCCATCAGAATCGCATACAATGTATTTAAGAGGAAAACCGCATGCGTTTTTCTATGCGTTTTTGTGTTAAAAACAATGTAAAAAGCACATCAGCATTGACATGGTGAAAAACGCTTGGCCACAAAACGCATGCGAAATCGCATGGAAAAACGCAATTGCATGCGAAATCGAACATTCGTTTTCCGCACTGGAATCGCAACGCACAAGTGGAAACGGGGCCTAAGTGTTCACGAAAAGGACTAGTGCTCTCCGATCGGTGTTGAATAATAAAGGACATAATCTTTTATGTAGGAAAACCTATGTAAAGCTTTCCAATGTCCTGCATAAGCCCTCCCCCCGAGCTACTCCTCAGCTTTTTTTCAATAAAAAGATGTCTCAGTATACTGCATGGAGTGGGGGGCACTAGGCCAAAGAAGGCATCTCTCTAATGAAGCATCCTAGGTGGAAGATACAAATTACTTTTTAATACACAATGCAATTTTATGCAATTGCAATTTATTAAGCAATTGTATCCGGTATCCTTTTTTTAAATTGTGGTTTAAAATAAATGTAAAGTTTTTCTTTGAAATGTGCGCCAGTGATTTATAGATTCCATTTGAGGGCTCAAATTCACTCAGCCTAATTATTTCTATACATTTGTCTTATATATTGTTTCCAGCGTTTTCCCTGTGCTGTTGCTTATAGCAGCCTGCAGAAAGCAGCTAGACAGCCCGCTACCAGTTATGTGTAGAACTGATGCGGAGTGCATTTCCCATCAGCATGAATTCATACACAGGAAATATAATTCACATTGCTTATTAAAAACAACAACAATAACTAATAATAATGTAGTCATTTGTGACCTGTAAATGAACAAATAGCTAAATCATACAAATCAGTAAGGATAGTTTGGACTTTAAAACAGTCTTTAAAACAGTAATGTTTGTTTTTCTCTAGAAACAACTGTCATGCTTAAAATATAGTGCCTGTGGCAGGATATAAGTTTGCAGTAGTTACAGGGGTCAGATTAAGCATCATAAGGCCTACTAGACTGTCATTTAGACACAATAGTTCACATAGTAAAGTGCAGGTTATAAACTGAACAGATGACTTTGCTACCAATTTAAATGCTATTTAAGAGTACCTAGCTAAATTAGCCATATAATGATATGTTTCTGCGTATGCTGTAAAGGTTTCATAAGGAAAGTTCATGTATGAGTCATCAAGCAACCAACACTAGGAAGATGTACTGTAGGCCTGACATGACAGTGCTGGAGGTGACTACACATATTGCCTGTCAGTTAACACCAGCCTGGCTCAAATATTATTCCTAGTACAGTCAGCATATTTTCGCACTGAAGCCAATGAATATTCGAAATACATGTCAGATGCGTCACAGAGAAATGAATTTGCAGCAGAAAACTGAAAAACAAATGCAGTTCCGTCATTTCAGTCTTTGCTCTCTGAAACTTTCAGCATCAGACAGACACAACCGCAAAAGACCTACGTCTGTTCACTTCATGAATGCTACCCAAAGATGTGAAATTACTGATGACTTCAACAAATCTTCTGAGCTCAGAATGGCAAAAGCGCCCAGATAGAAAAATAAAAAAAGACAAGTACAGAATGAGAAGTTGAATTGTTGACTGAAAGCAATCAGATTTAAATATTCCTTTGTGTGTATGTCTATATTTTGCACTTGGGCTAATACTGTGTGCATATGAGTAGGCCCATGTGAATTTACATATGTCTAAGGGTGTGGATGTTTGTATGCGTATGCCTATATAAGTTTGATATAGATTCATGAATGCATATGTACTGGTACATACGATATGTGTATCTGTTTTGATTGTGGGTGGACCATTTGCCAGCACTGTTTGTTGGGCATGACCTGAGACTTAGTGGCCTAATTATCGAAAACATTTAGGAGGCATGAAAATAGTCAGGTTACATGCTTAGCACAAAACTGCCACCATGCTATTTATAAACATGCAACAGGCACCTTGCTCCTGCCGAATTGCATCTTTACTGAGCCTTGTATTCGTAGGAGTTTTCTGGCTTGTCTAATGCTAGTTTATTAAAGTGGTTCAGCAACAAATGTGCTAGACACTGGATGTAGACTTTGAAATTTATGTTTGATCATAGTGGCTGATCAATGACTCTGCAACAAACTTCAAAATTCAAAAAACAAAAACATGACTGTTCAACTATTGCCAAGCATGGTTTATATCTAATGCCACTGTTGAGCTTGTGCTCTCATTGTTGTCTGTCAAAGAGATGTGGCTAAACAAACTGTTGCTGCATGTGGCACATAACGTTAGCTCATCAATGAAAGACTGATGAAAGAAGGGTTGCAAAAATAAAAATTCACCATTGAAGAGAGAGTTATGTCCACTTCTTCAAAGACTGTGTAAAAGCATTCACATTCCCCAAGTATCTTCAGCTGACACTTGTACCCAGTGATACATGCCAGCTAGGGAACCGGTAATAAATCACAATTACAGTTTGTACTTCTATTCTATGGAATTCTATGATGATAAAACAGAACAATAGTGTATGTCAGTGTGGTAATGGTGTGTAACCTGAAGCCCTCTACATGCCTTGGCACAGCCACAGAGGAGGGAAATACACATAAATGTTTGCACAAACCCATTATTATTTGGTTTCTCAAAATGTTACTTTAAATCCTCTCTACATCAAAATAAGTATAAGTCATTAAACTACCATACTTCAAAATAACATAAAACAAACCCATAAAATATAAAAATATATTCATAATCAAACATTACACACTGCACGTGTACACATCATTTACCTAAAGCCATTTGGAAATCTTACCTATAATTTTGTTTTCTTTTACAAAACATCTGAACTCTCCACCTGGGATCAATTCGCACCATTTTCTTAGAACAAGCTAAGGAAAACATTTTGTTAAAAATGTGTTAAGTCATTGAGCTGCTGACCAGGACTTTTTAAGACGAAGCTCAGTTTAAAAATAATAAACATTTACACAATAAGTACTGTTCCACGAAAGCTGCATCAGGGATTTAATTCATTTAAAATCATCATATTTAAAATACATGTAAAAAATACAGTAAATAATAATCTTATAATTAACAATAATTAACAGAAAAGTGCAAAGGGCAATAGACCCGTACGAACACATACAAATCGTTTTGAGTTGCTCATATGTTGCATAGCTCATAGAGAAGCATGTGGCCATTTTGATCAAGCTCTGCCTTGTGGAGTTGTGATCATGCATCTCTTGTGTTTCCTGTGTAGGCTAAAGCAAGGAGCAATCAAAGCATATCAGAGCTTTTCAAATAGCATGATCACACTGACCACATGCTTCTTCATGACTTAGCTTTATTCTAGCAACTCTAGTTTGCCTCCTGTGTACACTAGGAAGCAAAGTGCATGATAGCTGCAAAGTGATCCAATTGGAAAAAAAATAAAAATATTTGGAGAAAAAATTGTTTGCTACATTACAAACACAATGGATTAGGGTAGCATATTTTATTTTTCTAAAATCATAGCTACCACTTCTATACCACAGAGGTGCTTGGACAAATACTGAGACACTATTATATAGAGTGCTGGAGCTGAAGGTGGCCAAGCGGGACTACTCAACAAACTAAGACAGGACCTTCAGTCCAACAACACACGGGAAGTCTGGAAAGGCCTCAGGGCAGCCACAAACTTCAAGCCCCCTCCCCAACACACACTTCCTAGCACTGCGCTAGCTGAGGAGCTCAACAAATTCTACTGCAGGTTCGAGCACCTACCCACCCACTCCGAGGACCTAGCAATCTCATCCCCACCCGAGGAGCCTCCTGACACACCTCCCCAAGCTGCCACTGACCTCCAAGCACCGGTAATTGTCCAGGAGGCTGACGTACTAATGTACCTACAGAAGCTCAACACCAGGAAGGCTCCAGGCCCGGACGGCATATCCCCAACCTGCCTGAAAATCTGTGCAAGCCAGCTGGCCCCGATCCTAACCTCTATCTTCAGCAGATCCCTGACAGTGAGCAAGGTCCCTTCCTGCTTCAAGAAAGCGAATATCATTCCGGTCCCCAAGAAGCCAGGTGTTACGGATCTAAACAATTACAGACCGGTTGCCTTAACTCCGATCATCATGAAAACCTTTGAAAGACTGGTCCTCCCCTATCTGAAGGGGTACACCGCCACCAAAACAGATCCCCTGCAATTTGCATACAGGCCCAACCGGTCCGTGGAGGACGCCATCAACATCAGTCTAGCACACGTCATGAAACATCTGGATAAACCCAACTCCTACGCCAGGATCCTGCTTCTGGATTTCAGCTCCGCTTTTAACACCATCTGTCCGACCATCCTGTATGACAACCTAGCACGACTTGGCGTTGACCCTAATCTGTGCGCCTGGATCAAGGATTTCCTTACGAACAGGTCACAGTTAGTCAGGATCGGCGGCTGCTCTTCCAGTGCCAGAATCACCAACACCGGTGCCCCGCAAGGATGTGTGCTGTCCCCGATTCTCTTTTCACTGTACACAAACAGCTGTACCTCATCCGCTGACTCTGTCAAGGTCATCAAGTTTGCGGATGACACCACCATAATAGGCCTCATAGATGAAAATGGTGAGCACGATTATCGCAAGGAGATTGAGCGAATCCTCGGGTGGTGTAAGGAAAACAAACTCGTATTAAATACAGCAAAAACTGTGGAACTAATTGTAGATTTCAGAAGAAACGCTCCGTCTCCCAGTCCGGTCTCCATTGATGGTACTGAGGTCTCAAGACTACACAGCGCTCGGTTCCTTGGTACCACCATCACGGACAATCTGAAGTGGGATGAAAACACCTCCGTAATTCAAAGGAAAGCCCAGCAGAGACTGTTCTTTCTCAGGCAGCTGAAGAAGTTTGGGATGTCGCAGGAGCTAATGATCAGCTTCTACTCTGCCACCATCGAGTCTGTCCTTTGCTCCTCCATCATTGTCTGGTACTCCGGGGCTAATGCAAGGGACAAACACAAACTACAGAGGGTAATCAGTGCCGCTGAGAGGATCATCGGGTCACCCCTGCCACCCCTGGACATCCTTCAATCATCAAGAATGAGGTCCAGGGCAAACAAGATCACTCAAGACCCCTCCCACCCGGGCAGTTGCTTCTTCGTCCCCCTTCCTCTAGGTCGCCGTTATAGGTCCATCCTCACCAAAACCACGAGGCATAAAAACACCTTCTTTCCCCAAGCGGTTGCCCTACTTAATTCATGCACTCTCCCAACCGACATCCCCTAATCTTCCTCTGCCACCCCCGTGCGGAATACGAGCACGGAAGGAACTATCTCCAGCTGGCCACGCTGCACCACATGCCACCGTACAAATGTATGTTGTACATAAGATAGTCCTGCCCATCTGATCTATGAACTGCTGCTGCCTGTTAAATTGACGTCAGGGTGTCTCTGTAGCTAAGATCTGTACCATGTGCTGTTTGCCAACTGCTGCTATTGACCGTCAAACTGCTGTAGTGTGTATGTAAATATCATCTGTTTATTTTCTTTCCACCAAGTTGATGTTGTTAAGCCAATTGCCGTTGTGTCCACAAAAAATTCCAGGTGCGGCTCCTGTCGTACTTGGCGAATAAAGTTGATTCTAAATCTGATTCTGATAAATATATATAAGTACACCTGCTACTAAAGGAAGGCACAAAGGTATGTTCATGCTGGATTCACATACCTGCATTGTCCGTGCCTCTCCTCATTCACCCAGTCACTATAATCACTCCTTCAATGATTTGACTTTTAGCTAAAGTCAGGATATTAGACAGGAAGAGGCAATCCTGTTGCGATGTTCCCTCCTATTACCCTCTCATTCACTCCCCTTAAAGGACAACTGGGGTGACATGTGACATGAATAGATAGACATGTGTATGTACAGTGCCAAGCACACAAATAACTATGCTGTGTTCCTTTTTCTCTTTCTATGCCTGAAAAAGTTAAGAATCAGGTATGGAAGTAACAGTTTCTGTCCGGGTCAGGACTGGGTCAGGCTATAGCGTAACCCTCACAGATAAGGAATTACAGCCATAAAACACTTTCCTGTCAGTAAATGACGCCTGAAAGCAGGAAAGAGATAAAAAGGGTCAATAGTTCATAGATTTGAGCTCTAGCATACTTCAATGAAGGTGTCACTGAGCAGAGACAATGAAACAGTAAAAACTTAAAAACTAGATTTAAATATAAAATAAAACTGTGGGATATCTAAAAAAGTCATTTTTAGGAGATGGATGATAGATACAATTGTTTATCTCAACAGTTTATTTTTACCTCGAATGTCCTTTAAGAGGAGGGAATGGGAAGGTGATGGGAGGGAACATTGCTGCAGTAAGCCTGCTGCCTTCACATTCAGTTCCGCTGCTGTTACCACCGCTGCTCGGGTCCACAGTAGGGGACAAACGCTGGTATACAGATCTGAGCATTATGCAGCTACCCATTGGATTGCAAAAGACCAATGGGCATCCTCCTTCCTTTAAAAGAGGGTTTCCATTGGTCTGGTGCAATCCAATGGTGAGTCTTTTACTTCTGCTGGGGCTCCAATCTGTATACCAGGGTTTGTCCCATGCAGTGGACACGAGCAGCAGTGGACCTGAGGTGACAGAACAAAGGTGATTAAAGTTAAGAAACATATTCAGCATCCAGGTTCATGATAACGAACACTGTCCATTCTCATAGGCTTCCATCGGCATCCACTGCGTCGACAATGTGCACCTGAAATTATCGTGTACCACAGAGCCTTCAGTCCCACCCATCTTAATTGAACAGATAGATGTAAACTAGTCCAAATGCTTAGCATAGAATCCAACAGCATGTGTGCTGATCTCTTTTCCGATAAGCGGAATGATATTTATGGCAGTGTGAACCCATCCTAACTGTGAACCACACATGGGAGCCTACAAGCTGGCAAAATGAGTCTACACTACACTATCCAAATACTCTATTCTCTCTTTCTTTAATAAAGCTCTCTATGGCAACCTTCATTATCACTCAGTTTCTTCTTGTTATAAGAACTTGCTTCACAGCCCACCCAAAGTTCTCACTTCTGTTTTAGGTGGGGAAGGTGGTTGCATTTGTACTTTCCCTGTGTGAGTGGCTGCTGCTACTACTTTGGATCCCTGGGAATATTTTAGTATCTATGAGCAACAAGGTACACACTGGCAGATGCTTGCTATCATTTTACAAAAAAACAAGACTATACCATAATTTACAAGTGTTTGAACTCCAGTTCTTAAGTACCCTCAAACAGAAAATAGTTTGAGAGTTTGCTTGAGATGAAACGTCTCATTGAGTCAGTGTTATTGATTATGTCTTTTGGCAAGATTAAGGAGTTCTAAAAATCTAACCTCTCGGCGGTAATTAAGGCTTAGAGTTGAGGTACACAGATTTACAACATAGCAAAATACTTATTCTAATTTCACGATGCTTACTTGACCAGAATCCCAGTTACATTATGAAACAGTCATTTTAGAACAAGCAGGCAAAGTGTTCATCTAATTTCCAGATAACTGCACACTTCCATAAACACAGAACCAATCAAGAATATGCATAATTCTAGACAAATTCTATGGTACAGATATGTAATAATGAGTCCCAAATGGCCACCTCTCCATCCACTGACTATAATTTTCATTTAAGCTCATGCTGTACTTGTCAAAAAACTTCACAGAATCACAGTGTGTGAGAGTTTAATGAGAGCTAGCAATGGAAGTGGCATGTAAGTCCACTAGCACTGATTGCCTGTCTGCGGGAAGTAAATATATGCATAACGCTAATGTGAAAGTCGTATCAGATCACTTCAACTTCCTGGAAAGCAATTTTATTTATTTTCAAAAATTGATCGTTGAAGTCATAACTAAAATTTCCTTCTTCCATCAATGTTAACATGAGGTAAACTCATTTGAACAAACCATTATGCATGTGACACTTTTGACAAACAGAAACAGAGCTATGCTTGAGCCTAAAGTGGACTTAGACAATACAAAAGCTGCCACTGCAGGCCTGATTCTAAAAATACTAAATACCTGGTTATGGGGCTGATCTCCTGTCTTCAGCAGCTTCAGTCACACAACTGCTACAAGAATGCACCCAATATTGGGACGAGTCAGCACTGTGAACCCCGAACCCTAATTATCAGACTCAAACTCGGTTAGGGATTCCAGAAGTATTATGCCTGATACACACTGTGCAATTTCCCATCAGATCAACAAGTCGAATTGATAATTTCCATTATGTCCTACCTGCTCCCGATCGAGAGTAGGATTGATTTTGTACAGTAATGTTCTGCGTTCTCTCGAACGGGAGAAGATCAGACATAACAGATATTGGCCTCAATTCACTGAGCTTATCTCCGGTCTTTAATAACGTTTCTATAGTTATCACCGTGGTGATGAGGCATGTAGTATTCAGGAAACATTTTACCTCAGGCACACCTAAAGTTAACTCTTCTGTCTTCAAGTTAAGGTGAAATCTCTAAAGTTAACTCTTCAATCCTTAAAATAACTCCAGAATTCTAAAGTTAAAGACAGGCTGTTAATTAACTGCATGTGAAAATAACTACAGAGGAGGTAACTTAAGGAATGAAGAGATAAGATAACTCTCTCACTGTGAAAACATATCTCTACACCTTAAAAAGGCAAGCTCGATGTGTGGTTCTCTTGCCTTCTTAATCTCCAGCTGGATCATAGTGAATTGAGGCCATTGGCCTCAATTCACTAAGATCATGTTGGAGATAATAAGGCAAGAGAAAACTTACCACCACACAGTGAGAGCGTTATCTTATCTCTTCATTGCTTAAGTTGCCTCCTCTTTAGTTAAGTTACCTCCTCTGTAGTTATTTTCACATGCAGTTAATTAACAGCCTGTCTTTAACTTTAGAATTCTGGAGTTATTTTAAGGGTTGAAGAGTTAACTTTAGAGATTTCACCTTAACTTAAAGACAGAAGAGTTAACTTTAGGTTTGTCTGAGGTAAAATGTTTCCTGAATACTACATGCCTTATCACCATGGTGATAACTCTAGAAACGTTATGAAAGACAGGAGATAAGCTTAGTGAATTGAGGCCACTATCCTCTAAACGGTTCGAGATTTTAAACTAGGATCTGGGGGGAGGCGGGAGGATAAAGTCTCAATACGTAGACAAGATGAGGTAAAAAGACAGTGGGAACCTAACATTATGGGGGGTGGGGACAGTGTAAAGATTAAGGAGGTTGGTAAAACTTCAAGTAGCCCATTTCATGTAAACAAACTTGGTAAATGTGGTGGTAAAAATATAAAGTGCATGGTAACCAATGCTCGGAGCCTTGAAAATAAAATAGACGAACTAGAGTTCATTCTGAATGACAAAGGCTATGACATTGTGGGAATAACCGAGACATGGATGGATGAAAGCCATGACTGGATAGCTAATTTAAAAGGATACAATGTGTTTAGGAGGGATAGAACAGGGAAAAAAGGTGGAGGGGTTTGTCTCTTTGTTAAGAATTCTCTTACAGCTGTCCTCAACGATGAGATGGAGGAAGATTGCGAATATGTGGCGTCCGTTTGGGTAAATATTCATGGTGGAAATAAAAGTTGCCAATTGCTTATTGGGGTATGCTACAGGCCACCTCTTATCAATGAAGCTGCAGAACTGCGATTACTACAGCAGATTGAAAAAGCTGCAAGTAAAAATGAAGTCATAATTATGGGCGACTTCAACTTTCCAGACATTGACTGGAGTATTGAGGCTACCCATTCTGGTAAAAGCAGCAGATTTCTGGCAGCACTACAGGACAATTACTTGACTCAAATGGTAACTGAACCAACTAGGGGGAATGCGTTACTGGATCTGATCATTTCTAATAGACCAGATAATGTATCAAATGTGCAGGTTCAAGAACATTTGGGAAATAGTGATCACAACATGATAACGTTTGATCTGGTGACTGATAGGCCACGGGGCAGCGGGACCACTAAAACTATGAATTTTAGAAAAGCAAAGTTCAATCAAATTAGGCAGGCACTAAGTTTGGTGAACTGGGATAATGTACTACAAGGGGAAGACACTGAAGGGAAATGGCAAGCTTTTAAACTTATACTCAATCAATATTGTAGTATGTATATTCCATATGGAAACAAAATATCTAGGAATAAAAAAAGGCCTCTATGGATGAATAGAAAGGTTAAAGATAAAATGAAGAGGAAAAAGAATGCCTATAAGGTCTTAAAACAGGAGGGGACCGAGGCTGCACTAAGCAATTATAAGGAGTGCAATAAAAATTGTAAAAAATAAATTAGGCTGGCAAATATTGAAGCTGAAAAACAAATCGCTAAGGATATCAAATCTAACCCAAAAAAGTTTTACAAGTACATTAACTCTAAAAAAAGAAAGGTTGACTGTATAGGACTCCTAAAGGATGAGGGTGGGAACTCAATGGTGGATGACCAAGGTAAGGCAGAGTTATTAAATGCTTTCTTTGCTTCTGTCTTCACAAAAGAAACAGCACTGTTGCAAACTACAGAGGCAGAAGAGTCTCAATCTTCTAACTGTAATATTAAATACTTAACGCAGGAAGAAGTGAAGGCAAGACTAAATAAATTAAAAATAGACATGGCACCTGGCCTGGATGGCATGCATCCTCAGGTCCTAAGGGAATTAAGTTCAGTTATAGATAAACCCCTTTATCTTATCTTTTGTGACTCTCTTGCAACTGGCAGAGTCCCAGTGGATTGGCGTACAGCCCACGTTTTCCCATTATTTAAGAAGGGCAAAAAATCAGATCCAGGAAATTATAGAACTGTAAGCTTAACATCAGTTGTATGCAAACTATTTGAGGGGTTACTAAGAGATACTATACATGACTTCATAGTAGAAAATAATCTTATTTCTCAGCATCAACATGGGTTTACTAAAGACAGGTCCTGTTTGACTAACATGCTCAGCTTTTATGAGGCAGTGAATGCTAATATGGATATTGGGAATGCTGTAGATGTGATATACTTGGACTTTGCAAAGGCCTTCAACACTGTTCCCCACAAAAGTCTGGTGCAAAAGTTGAGGATGCAAGAACTGGGGAAGAGTCTGTGTTCATGGATAGGGAACTGGCTAATGGACAGAAAACAAAGAGTTGTGGTCAATGGATCGTACTCAAAATGGGAGACTGTTAGCAGTGGGGTACCACAGGGGTCTGTTCTGGGTCCAGTGCTCTTCAATTTATTTATTAATGACCTAGTAGATGCAGTAGTGAGCAATGTTGCCATTTTTGCAGATGATACAAAATTGTGCAGAATCATCAACTCTCAGGAAGATAGTGTCATATTGCAACAGGATCTGGATAGGATGGCTATATGGGCACATACACAGCAGATGAAATTCAATGTTGACAAATGTAAAGTCATGCATTTTGGAAGTACTAATGGTCTAGCACCATACAAAATAAATGGGATACAGTTGGGGACATCAAACTTGGAGAAGGACTTAGGAGTACTCATTGACAACAAGTTAAATAATCATACTCAATGCCAAGCAGCTGCAGCTAAAGCTAACAAAATTTTGGGATGCATTAAAAGGGAAATAAAAACTCGAGATGCTAGCACAATTTTGCCCCTGTTTAACTCTCTAGTAAGGCCACATCTGGAATATGGAATTCAGTTCTGGGCACCACATTACAAAAAAGATATTGCAGTTTTAGAGCAGGTGCAGAGACGAGCAACAAAATTGATACGTGGGATGGAAGGTCTCACTTATCAAGAAAGGTTAGATAAACTGGGTTTATTTAGTCTAGAGAAAAGACGCCTTAGAGGGGATCTAATTAACATGTATAAATACATCAGAGGGCAATATAATCGCTTGGCGGATGAGCTTTTTGTCCCTAGGCCTTCTCAAAGGACTAGAGGACATGATCTGCGCATGGAGGAAAAACGTTTTAGCCATTTATTTAGGAAAGGGTTCTTTACAGTAAGAGTGATTAAGATGTGGAATGCATTGCCACAGGAAGTCGTTATGGCAAACTCTATACCTGCATTTAAAGGGGGCTTAGATGCTTTCCTTGCGTTGAAAGACATCCATGGCTACAATTACTAGGTTATGCCTAATGATGTTGATCCAGGGATTTTATCTGATTGCCATCTGGAGTCGGGAAGGAATTTTTCCCTTTAGGGGCTAATTGGACCATGCCTTGTAAGGGTTTTTTCGCCTTCCTCTGGATCAACAGGGATATGTGAGGGAGCAGGCTGGTGTTGTACTTTATACTGGTTGAACTCAATGGACGTATGCCTTTTTTCAACCAAAATAACTATGTAACTATGTAACCCATCAATCTGCTGAGAAATTGCATGGTTTGTACCTGGCATTAAACGCAGAGGATCAGTATACAAATTTAAGGTACCTGTAAATACACACATGCAATTTCTGTTGCTCGGCATGGATTGGGGCTCGACAGCTAGCGATGCGTTCTGTTATTATAGAGTAGGGATAATGAGCAACGCACAATGAAGTGAGAGGGGTAAGGAAGAAGAACATTAGTGTCCGGAAGCATTTGGTCGAGATGATCCAGTTTGCCTGATCTCTTGTCCACTCATCAGGGAGGGTCGGGGCACTGTACAAACAGGCACTGTACAAACACAGGATTCTTCACAAATGCAATCTTAGTGGCCACCTCGGTAGAGTGTAATGATTGTACGAACCTTTAGAAACAACATGTTTTAGACCAAGCTCAGTAATGGCAGCTTTCATTAATTTAGGACCATGTTAAAACCATACAGAATCTCCCGGCTAGGGTCCTGTGGCAGCTTTGTGGGACAATAAAGTCCTGCTACCCCATTTTTGTGGAACAAAATATTCCCACTTCTCCACTGATGTGACCAACAGATTGATATAGTCCACAGGGCATCACCCAGCACATAAATAAGCTGCTTTTGGCATGCTTCATGGTGGGATTTGGAAAAGATGACAAGGGGCTTGATTCACAAAAGTGTGATCACTGATATCACGGCTGTGCTATGCAGTTATCATGCAATCTGCGCGCCCAAAGGTTTGCTTGCGTAAAGGATTACGTTTGCGTGCTAAACGAAGGTTTGAGCGCAATCACACACGCGTTTACGTGCAAATACGCACGTGATCACGCGTAAACGTTAGTTTACACACAAACGTAATCCTTTACACACGCAAACCTTCGCGCGTGGCAGATCGTGTGATAACTGAATAGCACAGCCGTGATATCAGTTATCACGCCTTTGTGAATCAAGCCCAAGAGTGAAGATGGTGAGACAACCAGAGAGAGCACCACAAGTCAGACGCCAGGAGAAGAGACAAGGCAGCATAGAACCCCAAGAGGATAGGAGAAGACGGATGGGACAGAATGTAAGAAGACGCCCAAGGGCGTTGCGTCCTTTCGGCATGCCGGGGAAGCGATCGCGTCATTGATGACGCGCGCTTCCCCGGCAACTGACTCCGCCCACCCACGACGACAACCCGATGGCCGTTTGGAAGCGCCGGCGGGTTGTTAACCCCGCGATCGCCGCATACAAAGTGTATAATACACTTTGTAATGTATACAAAGTGTATTATACAGACTGCCTCCTGCCCTGTTGGTCCGAGTGTCCGAGGGACCACCAGGGCAGGCTGCAACCACCCTAGTCTGCACCCAAACACACTGATCTGCCCCCCCTTGCCCCCTGATCGCCCACAGCACCCCTCAGACCCCCCCCCTGCCCACCCCCCAGACCACTGTTTGCACCCAATCACCCCCCTGATCACCCATCAATCACTCCCTGTCACTTTCTGTCAACGCTATTTTTTTTTAACCCCTAAACTGCCCCCTGGGGACTCCTGATCACCCCCCCACCCCTCAGATTCTCCCCAGACCCCCCCCCCCCCCCCGTGTACTGTATGCATCTATCCCCCCTGATCACCTGTCAATCACCCACTGTCACTGCCACCCATCAATAAGCCCCTAACCTGCCCCTTGCGGGCAATCTGATCACCCACCCACACCATCAGATCGCCCGCAAACCCACCGTCAGATCACCTCCCAAGTGCATTGTTTACATCTGTTCTCCCCTCTAAACAACCACTAATTACCTATCAATCACCCCCTATCACCACCTGTCACTGTAACCCATCAGATTAGACCCTAATCTGCCCCTTGCGGGCACTCAATCAACCGACCACACGCTCAGATTGCCCTCAGACCCCCCCTTATCAATTCGCCAGTGCATTATTTAAATCTGTTCTTCCCTGAAATAACCCACTGATCACCTGTCAATCACCTATCACCCATCAATCAGCCCCTGTCACTGCCACCCATCAATCAGCCCCTGTCACTGCCACCCATCAATCAGCCCCTGTCACTGCCACCCATCAATCAGCCCCTAACCTGCCCCTTGCGGGCAATCTGATCACCCACACCATCAGATCGCCCACAGACCCGCCGCCAGATCACCTCCCAAGTGCATTGTTAACATCTGTTCTCCCCTCTAAACACCCACTAATTACCCATCAATCACCCCCTATCACCACCTGTCACTGTTACCCATCAGATTAGACCCTAACCAGACCACTGTTTGCACCCAATCACCCCCCTGATCACCCATCAATCACTCCCTGTCACTTTCTGTCAACGCTATTTTTTTTTATCCCTAAACTGCCCCCTGGGGACTCCTGATCACCCCCCCACCCCTCAGATTCTCCCCAGACACCCCCCCCGTGTACTGTATGCATCTATCCCCCCTGATCACCTGTCAATCACCTGTCAATCACCCACTGTCACTTCCACCCATCAATCAGCCCCTAACCTGCCCCTTGCGGGCAATCCGATCACCCACCCACACCTTCAGATCGCCCGCAAACCCACCGTCAGATCACCTCCCAAGTGCATTGTTTACATCTGTTCTCTCCTCTAAAACACCCACTAATTACCCATCAATCACCCCGTCACTGCTACCCATCAGATTAGACCCCTATCTGCCCCTAGGGCACCCAATCACCCGCCCACACCCTCAGACCCCAGCCCTGATCACCTCGCCAGTGCATTGCTTGCATCTATTCCCCCCACTAATCACACCTTGAGACACCCATCAATCACCTCCTGTCACCCCCTAGCACACCTACCCATCAGATCAGGCCCCAATTTGCCCCGTGTGGGCTCCTGATCACTCGGCCAAACCCTCAGACCCCCTTCCGATCACCTAACCAGTGCATTGATTGCATCTATTTTCCCCTCTAACCACCCCCTGAGACACCCATCAATCACCTCCTGTCACCCCCCTAGCACTCCTATCCATCAGATCAGGCCCAATACAACCTGTCATCTAAAAGGCCACCCTGCTTATGACCGGTTCCACAAAATTCGCCCCCTCATAGACCACCTGTCATCAAAATTTGCAGATGCTTATACCACTGAACAGTCATTTTGAGACATTTGGTTTCCAGACTACTCACGGTTTTGGGCCCGTAAAATGCCAGGGCAGTATAGGAACCCCACAAGTGACACCTTTTTAGAAAAAAAGACACCCCAAGGTATTCTGTTAGGTGTATGACGAGTTCATAGAAGATTTTATTTTTTGTCAAAAGTTAGCGGGAATTGATTTTTATTGTTTTTTTTCACAAAGTGTCATTTTTCACTAACTTGTGACAAAAAAATTAAATCTTCTATGAACTCACCATACACCTAACGGAATACCTTGGAGTGTATTCTTTCTAAAATGGGGTCACTTGTGGGGTTCCTATACTGCCCTGGCATTTTAGGGGCCCTAAACCGTGAGGAGTAGTCTAGAAAACAAATGCCTCAAAATGACCTGTGAATAGGACGTTGGGCCCCTTAGCGCACCTAGGCTGCAAAAAAGTGTCACACGTGGTATTGCCGTACTCAGGAGAAGTAGTATAATGTGTTTTGGGGTGTATTTTTACACATACCCATGCTGGGTGGGAGAAATCTCTCTGTAAATGGACAATTGTGTGT
This sequence comes from Hyperolius riggenbachi, assembly GCF_040937935.1. Taxonomy (NCBI): domain Eukaryota; kingdom Metazoa; phylum Chordata; class Amphibia; order Anura; family Hyperoliidae; genus Hyperolius; species Hyperolius riggenbachi. The sequence continues at coordinate 248,273,106 of NC_090648.1, read as the reverse complement.
AAAAAAAAAAAATCAAAAATTTGTCATTTACAGAGATATTTCTCCCACCCAGCATGGGTATATGTAAAAATACACCACAAAACACACTATACTACTACTTCTGAGCATGGCAGTACCACATGTGCGGGACTTTTCACAGGTAATTTTGAGACATTTGGGTTCAAGACTACTCCTCACAGTTTAGGGCCCCTAAAATGCCAGGGCAGTATAGGAACCCCACAAGTGACCCCATTTTAGAAAGAAGACACCGCAAGGTATTCTGTTAGGTGTATGACGAGTTCATAGAAGATTTTATTTTTTGTCACAAGTTAGCGGAAATTGATTTGTATTTTTTTTTTTTTTACAAAGTGTCAATTTCCGCTAACTTGTGACAAAAAAAAATCCTAACAGAATACCTTGGGGTGTCTTCTTTCTAAAATGGGGTCACTTGTGGGGTTCCTATACTGCCCTGGCATTTTAGGGGCCCGAAGAGTAGTCTAGAATCCAAATGCCTCAAAATGACTTGTGAATAGGACGTTGGGCCCCTTAGCGCACCTAGGTCGCAAAAAAGTGTCCCACATGTGGTATCGCCGTACTCAGAAGAAGTAGTATAATGTGTTTTGGGGTGTATTTTTACACATACCCATGCTGGGTGGGAGAAATCTCTCTGTAAATGGACAATAGTGTGTAAAAAAAAAAATTAAAAAAAAAATTGTCATTTACAGAGATATTTCTCCCACCAAGCATGGGTACGTGTAAAAATACACCACAAAACACATTATACTACTTCTCCTGAGTACAGCGGTACCACATGTGTGGCACTTTTTGCACCCTAAGTGCGCTAAGGGGCCCAAAGTCCAATGAGTACCTTTAGGATTTCACAGGTCATTTCGCGACATTTGGTTTCAAGACTACTCCTCACGGTTTAGGGCCCCTAAAATGCCAGGGCAGTATAGGAACCCCACAAATGACCCCATTTTAAAAAGAAGACACCCAAAGGTATTCCATTAGGAGTATGGTGAGTTCATAGAAGATTTTTTTTTTTGTCACAAATTAGCGGAAAAATGACACTTTGTGAAAAAAAACAATTAAAATCAATTTCCGCTTACTTGTGACAAAAAATAAAATCTTCTAAGAACTCACCATACTCCTAATGGAATACCTTGGGTGTCTTCTTTCTAAAATGGGGTCATTTGTGGGGTTCCTATACTGCCCTGGCATTTTAGGGGCCCTAAACTGTGAGGAGTAGTCTTGAAACCAGATGTCGCAAAATGACCTGTGAAATCCTAAAGGTACTCATTAGACTTTGGGCCTCTTAGCGCAGTTAGGGTGCAAAAAAGTGCCACACATGTGGTATCGCCGTACTCAGGAGAAGTAGTATAATGTGTTTTGGGGTGTATTTTTACACATACCCATGCTGAGTGGGAGAAATATCTCTGTAAATGGACAATTGTGTGTAAAAAAAATAAATCAAAAAATTGTCATTTACAGAGAGATTTCCCCCACCCAGCATGGGTATGTGTAAAAATACACCCCAAAACACATTATACTACTTCTCCTGAGTACGGCAATACCACATGTGTGGCACTTTTTTGCAGCCTAACTGCGCTAAGGGGCCGAAAGTCCAATGAGCACCTTTAGGCTTTACAGGGGTGCTTACAATTTAGCACCCCCCAAAATGCCAGGACAGTAAACACACCCCACAAATGACCCCATTTTGGAAAGTAGACACTTCAAGGTATTCAGAGAGGAGCATAGTGAGTCCGTGGCAGATTTCATTTTTTTTTTGTCGCAAGTTAGAAGAACTGGAAACTTGTTTTTTTTTGTCACAAAGTGTCATTTTCCGCTAACTTGTGACAAAAAATAAAATCTTCTATGAACGCACCATGCCTCTCAGTGAATACTTTGGGATGACTTCTTTCCAAAATGGGGTCATTTGGGGGGTATTTATACTATCCTGAAATTTTAGCACCTCATGAAACATGACAGGTGGTCAGAAAAGTCAGAGATGCTTCAAAAGGGGAAAATTCACTTTTGGCACCATAGTTTGTAAACGCTATAACTTTTACCCAAACCAATAAATATACACTGAATGGATTTTTTTTTTATCAAAGACATGTAGCACAATAAATTTGGACAAAAATGTATACAGAAATTTTACTTTATTTGAAAACTGTCAGCAAAGAAAGTAAAAAAAATCTTTTTTTTTTTTTTACAACATTCATGTATTTTTTGATGAATATAATAAAAACTAAAACTCGCAGCAGCAATCAAATAGCACCAAAAGAAAGCTGTATTAGTGACAAGAAAAGGAGGTAAAATTCATTTAGGTGGTAGGTTGTATGACTGAGCAATAAACCGTGAAAGCTGCAGTGGTCTGAATGGAGAAAAAGGCTCTGGTCCTTAATCTCCCTGGCGTTCTATTAAGATCGCCAGGGCGGCTGCGGGAGGTTTTTTTTTAAATAAAAAACTATTTCACTATTGCAAGAAAGCCCACTAGAGGGCGCTCCGTACGCGCACTTCTGATCGCCGGAGCGTAACAAGGAAGGCCGCAATGAGCGGCCTTCCTTGTCTCGCTTTCCTCGTCGCCATGGCGCCGAGCGGAGTGACGTCATGGACGTCAGCCGACGTCCTGACGTCAGCCGCCTCCGATCCAGCCCTTACCGCTGGCCGGAACTGTTTGTTCCGGCTGCGCTGGGCTCGGGGGACCCTCTTTCGCCGCTACACGCGGCGGACCGCCGCACTGCGGCGGCGATCAGGTAGCACGCGGCTGGCAAAGTGCCGGCTGCGTGTGCTGCTTTTTATTTGATAGAAATTGGCCCAGCGGGGCCTGAGAAATCCTCCTGCGCAGGTTACCCCGAGCTGAGCTCGGGATAACCGGCAAGGGGGTTAAGAGGTAGAAAGACTGTGGTCCTCAAGTGGTTAAATAAGTTTTCATGAAATAATAGGTTGTTGATTTCTCTAGTTGAGGCATATGCGCTATTCAAATTCCTTATGTCAGTATTGTTCGAATCAACAGAGGGTCCCTATACTCCAACAGAACATTTTAAAACCCCCAGATTCCTGACACCCCCCCCCCAAAGCAGGAACCTCCGCTACTTATGGGGGTCTGCTGCCACACTAACAGATGCACCCTCAATTCATTAAGTTTAAGCCGCATTTTCTACAAATTTGTCTTGTACGGAGCCTCCAACCGACTTCCTTGCCACATTGCAGACCTACCGCCCCTTTGTTTCCAGAGATAGATTTGTATATCATATCTCAGGAACCAGCAGGGCTTGGGGGCAGCAGTTTGGCACGCAAGCGTGTCTGGGGTCCCCGCCTTACCCTCCAAATCCAATGTGAGAAGGAGGTTTGGTGCATCACCTAGATCTTCAATGTCAATGCCTAGAACTCCAGAGTAAAGAGCAGCTCAAAATGATAGAAAATGAAAGGATTCTCAGTTGTCTTCCCAAGTGACTGCTGCCCGGGCTCTGCACTGGTGCCAAGCTATGCAGTCTTTTACTCTTAAAAATGTTGCAGTTCTCCACGAGATCCATTTTAAATGCTTCATAGAAATATAAAGAACAACCCAGTTTCATCCCTACAGGTATGTAAAACACTTTTTCTAATTAATAATGCTAAGTAAAATGTTGCTCACCTCATACTTTACACTAGGGTCAGGAGAATCATCTGTGCAATGAATAAACCTGGGGATAGAGAATAAAAACAAAAACACAATTTAGCAATGAAGAGTCTGTACACTAAGTTCTCAAATGACACCAGGACTAAATTCTAAAGATCACTGAATAGTTCAGGTTTCACATTTAAACAATATTCCAGGAAAACAATAAAACTCTTGTAACTGCACTGCACGTAACTCTTCATATATTTTATAGACATAAATAAAAGGCTCAACTTACACTACGTCGGGGGTGCCCAATAGGTCGATCGCGATCTACCGGTAGATCGCGACCGCCTATTTGGTAGATCGCGGCCTCTTGGCCGCGTCCCATCACATTTTGCGGCCGGCAGCTGTCCCATCGAATTCTGCTGCCAGCCGCTGGCCAATAGGAAGCAAGGAAGGAGAGAGGAGGCGCGGCTGAAGAGGCCATGACGCGACGTCATGGCTGGGGGCGGCGCCGGGCACGCACGCACGCACGCCTGCCTTCCTGATTCAATCATGCTGCCCGCCGGGGCGCTCAGAGTGCGAGAGGGGAGACCAGACATCGCCCCTGGAGGGAGGTAAGTGATTGAGCACCTATCCCTACCCATCCCCACCCACCTATGCTACAGGGACCCATCCCCACCCACCTATGCTACAGGGACCCATCCCCACCCACCTATGCTACAGGGACCCATCCCCACCCACCTATGCTACAGGGACCCATCCCCACCCACCTATGCTACAGGGACCCATCCCCACCCACCTATGCTACAGGGACCCATCCCCACCCACCTATGCTAGAGGGACCCATCCCCACCTACGTATGCTAGAGGCACCCATCCCCACCTACCTATGCTAGAGGCACCCATCCCCACCTACCTATGCTAGAGGCACCCATCCCCACCTACCTATGCTAGAGGCACCCATCCCCACCTACCTATGCTAAAGGGACCCATCCCCACCTACCTATTCTAACGGCACCCCATCCCCACCTACCTATGCTAATGGCACCCATCCCCACCTACCTATTCTAATGGCACCCATCTCAACCTACCTATTCTAATGGCACCCATCCCCACCTACCTATGCTAAAGGGACCCATCCCCACATACCTATGCTAAAGGGACCCATCCCCACCTACCTATGCTAATGGCACCCATCCCCACCTACCTATGCTAATGGCACCCATCCGCACCTACCTATTCTAATGGCACCCATCCCCACCTACCTATTCTAATGGCACCCATCCCCACCTACCTATGCTAATGGCACCCATCCCCACCTACCTATGCTAATGGCACCCATCCGCACCTACCTATTCTAATGGCACCCATCCCCACCTACCTATTCTAATGGCACCCATCCCCACCTACCTATGCTAAAGGTACCTATCCCTACCTGCCTATGCTAAAGGGACCTATCCCTACCTGCCTATGCTAAAGGGACCTATCCCTACCTACCTATGCTAGAGGGCACCTATCCCCACCTACCTATGCTAAAGGGACCCATCCCCACCTACCTATGCTAATGGCACCCATCCCCACCTACCTATGCTAATGGCACCCATCCCCACCTACCTATGCTAATGGCACCCATCCCCACCTACCTATTCTAATGTCATCCATCCCCACCTACCTATGCTAATGGGACCCATCCCCACCTACCTATGCTAATGGGACCCATCCCCACCTACCTATGCTAATGGCACCCATCCCCACCTACCTATGCTAATGGCACCCATCCCCACCTACCTATGCTAATGGCACCCATCCCCACCTACCTATGCTAATGGCACCCATCCCCACCTACCTATGCTAATGGCACCCATCCCCACCTACCTATTCTAATGGCACCCATCCCCACCTACCTATTCTAATGGCACCCATCCCCACCTACCTATGCTAATGGCACCCATCCCCACCTACCTATTCTAATGGCACCCATCCCTACCTACCTATGCTAAAGGGACCTATCCCTACCTACCTATGCTAGAGGGCACCTATCCCCACCTACCTATGCTAGAGGCACCTATCCCTACCTACCTATGCTAGAGGCACCTGTACCCAGTGAAGGGACCTGTACCCAGCTACCTTTGCTGAAGAGACCTATACTTTGCTACCTATACTGTAGGCATTTGTACCTGGGGGCTGTTCACCCGGGGGGGGGGGGGGGGGGGGTGTCTGTAACACTTTAAATGTTGGTAGATCTCCTGGACTTGGCAAATTTTAAAGTTACTCGCGAGCCAAAAAAGTGTGGACACCCCTGCACTACGTCATCTGTGCCTGCCAACACAGGTCAGAAGCGTGTAATGTGATAGTAGAACTGGTCTAAAGCCAGGTACAGCATCAGTGAATTTCTGACTAATGTAACATTTGTAGAGTACGTATCTTATGGAATCCTTCAATGAACAGATTGTTGTATCTTCTGGACAGATATTATGTGAAAGCACCCAGACTCCCTAGCCCCTGCGGTAGAGGTGGGAAAATACCTCTCAGCTACATTATGCAGTGCGTGTGCGTGCACGTTTTGACCTGGACTACTGCTCAACCTCCCATCTCCAATAGAGAGGTCTGTGGCTTGGACTCACAGCCTTCAGGGAAGTGAATGTCTAGGTTAGTAATTCAGCTAGAAGAGAAAAACCAGGTTGTGTCAATCAGGAAAAGAAAGGTAATAAAGTAATGCATGCAGGGCACCACAGTGACTACAGTTCCATGAGCACATCTCACTCAAGACACAACCTCCATAGAGTTAGCTTACGAACTTCGATTACGAACGATTATAAAAACAGTTGTCTGACTGGATTTTCATGGAACCAAAATTAGGATTTTCTTGTCTGTTGTGATAGATAGGAAGCAAAGATTGGTTCGCTGATGGTGTAATGAACGATGTATTACGATATGTCACTTCCGATCAGAATTACCTTATTTTTCGGACAATAAGAAACTTTTTCTCCCCCAAAAATGATGTGAAAAAGTGTGTGCGTCTTATGGTCCGAATGTGTGGCCAATTGTAACCCCCCACAATGCAGCAAATGCAGAGCCAGTGCAGATACTATCGGCTGGGAGGAATCCCCTCACTATCCCCACTGCTGCTTAACCTAGTCGACTCGTTCCCCACATCACGGAACATAATTTGAGCCACGACCAGTGTGTTGCTATTGGCTTGCATACACGTGTCCTGAAGTCCCATAGGGCGTGATGTCTATTCGGGCTGGGCAAAGGCTGGCTATTTGCTAATGTACTGTCCCAGTCGCCGCTTAATCCCGTAGCGCTTCGCACCGCGGTAATGTCACTGTTCCCATAGCAACAGGTCACGGAAGCCGTCTGCTACATATACTGCAGTGGACCGGCTTCCGTGATCTGTTGCCATGGGAGCAGTGACGCTACCGCGGCGGCCAGCGCTACAGGATTGAGCGGCGACGGGGACAGTGCATTAGCCAATAGCAATCCTTTGCCCAACCCGAATAGACATCACGCCCTATGGGACTTCAGGACGCGTGTATGCCAGCCAATAGCAACACTCTTCTGTTGGTTGTTTGTGTTTCGCGGCTGGTTGGGCAGGAAGTGACGGGTGGGCGGAGCTTCGTATTGCCGGCCAAACCAACTTTCGCACATGTAGCCGCATGGTCTACACATGGACCTGACTAGTGAGTGGCCTGAGTAACGCTACTCAGGGATGCCAGTCGGCAGCAGGCACACACTGCATACCTGCATTCGGCAAGAGAATTTCTTCACGGTCCCTGCATACTACACTTATCAGACATAGGATCACAGGATGGGACTATTCTATCATGAGGCCCTGGAGGTGGTGAGTGAGATGTCATATGAAGTTGTACTCTGGTGTTGTAAATACATTGTTCAAGCTGCTGCAGTTTATTTGTCACAACCTCCACTTTAACTGTTGCATGTACTGGCTATGAGGCTATCAAATAGAAAGACATTGGCTTTTTATCAATGGAATGTGTTGGAATTGGACTGAGCTTTATCTACCATAACTCAATTTCTTGTTGTCTGGACTATCACTTCACTTATGGCCATTACAGCAAACTCTGCTTCTGACTGCAGTGTGCAATTCATCTTTATCCTGTTGAATGACCTATCGAGATCTTGTGTTAGGTTGGATGCAGATTGTAAGTGTGTAGAGAGTGAAGTTGTCATGAGTTGGCCGGTAATGTGTTCTGCTGCTTGCCTGGTTTTATATAACTACCTTATTTGGTTATGTGGGTGTTTTTTTATTGGTTTTTAATGTCTTTATTGTTGACATCAGTTTGATTGATGATGGAGTTATTTAAAATGCGCTCTACACAAAACGTCCCTGCACCATGGACGCAACAGATTAACAATATTTTTTCCCCAGATTTTTGTCCTTTAAAACTAGGTGCGTCTTATGGTCAGGTGCATCTTATGGTCCGAAAAATATGGTATGTGATCGCTCAATTTTTCGTTAGTGGATCGTTGGTAGCCACTTTAAAGCTATGGTAGGGCTTAGCTTGTGAGTTCCCCCATAGAGAAATTTATTGACATTAAGGCTAGGTTTACAGTGGGACGTTGCGGAGCTGCGTTATAGTCTTATAACGCAGATTACTACACTACGATGAAAAGTCTATGCGATGTTAACAGTGCGAGATTAGCGTTGCATTGTAATGTGTAGCGTTATGATGTGGTGCTGATGTTAGCTAAATGCTACATTTGAACTATGCTATATGGAATGGAAAGTTAAAATTCACAATGTCAGAATGAGGATGATGCAAAAAAGTTTGAATATTTCACAGTCAAAAAAAATCGCCGTATGCAGTACTCCAGATGGCAGAAGACAGTAAGGGACTGTTGAATTAAATAAAAAGAAAAAGCATATTGTAGAGATCTTTTCGGTTATGAATGCTTACAAAACCACAAGTGACATCTGTGAGCTTTGGCAAATACTAAGGTGTTATCTCTGCTTTTCCCCGTCAGAGGTTTCTTTACACCAGAGGGCTATAAGCAAGGTCAAAATCTCATGCATTACTGAATTGAATCTGGAGAGATTCACAAAGCAGCAGATGTGCAAAGGTATATGTGGAATCAGGATGGTCAGATGAGTTTACATACTCTGTAACTTCAGTTTGTAGTGGAGTTCCTGAGTTCAGGTACACTTGAGGTCTGATACTGACAGAAGATACTGGGAGCAGAAATAAGCTCAACTTGCTAATGATTTATCTACTGCCCTGGATGAAGAACAAAGGTATGAGCATTGAACCTCAAGCTGCAAGATGGTGGGTAAGGCTACAATCCCAAAGAGACAGCATTTCAGATGTGAGCACAGTTCAGTGTTAAGACTGTATTGTCATTAGAAATCCAGAAACTGGTCATAATGGTCTTCCGTTTGAACAGGTTACTGTTTTTTTTTTACTCTGAAGTTTTCCGATGCCCATGTTTCCTAACGATTCCTTAAAAAGCTATTTAGTGTTTAACCTGATTACCTCTAGTCCTTTGTTATTTTGTTTTCGGTGTCTTATCTTCCATGTTGTTTAAAGAGAATCTGTATTGTTAAAATCGCACAAAAGTAAACATACCAGTGCGTTAGGGGACATCTCCTATTACCCTCTGACACAATTTCGCCGCTCCTCGCCGCTTTAAAAGTGGTTAAAAACAGTTTTAAAAAGTTTGTTTATAAACAAACAAAATGGCCACCAAAACAGGAAGTAGGTTGATGTACAGTATGTCCACACATAGAAAATACATCCATACACAAGCAGGCTGTATACAGCCTTCCTTTTGAATCTCAAGAGATCATTTGTGTGTTTCTTTCCCCCTGTTCTCATGCACTGAAGTTTCAGGCTGCTCGTTTCTTCCTGCAAACAGCTTTGCCCTTGTCTGTAATTCTTCAGAATGTGAAAGCCCAGCCAGCTCAGAGGACGATTTATCCAGCTTGTAAAAGATAAGAGAGAAGCTGCCCTAATCTAAATAATACACAGACAGTGTGCATAGAGGGGCCTGGAAGGAGGAGTTCATAGCAGAACCACAACACTGAAGAACTTGGCAGCCTTCCAGACACAGGCCGACAAGTCTGACAGGGGAAAGATACATTGATTTATTACAGAGACTGTTATAGTAGAACGTGCTGCAGTAAGCCAGAACACATTAGCAGGGCCGGCCCTAGACTTTTTGCCGCCTGAGGCAAATTTTAAAGAAAATTATTGCTGCCGCCGCCCCCACGGGGGGGGGGGGGGGGGCGCCGCCGAGCTGGAGGGGTAGCGGGCAGGGCGGGGGTATTGGGCCTAGCGGCGGGGAGGGGGGTCGGACCCCCCCCTCCCTCGCCTGGGTCCCCGTCCTCCGCTCCCCTCCAGCCTTAAATACATCCGAACTAGCGCAACTCGTAAGAGGCAGTGGGCGGGGAGGACTCACCTCTTCCTCGCTCGATCCAGCGTGCGCTCCACTGACGTCCCTTCCTGCAGCGCCGTCCATTTACAATACAGTGGGCGGCGTGCAGGAAGTGACGTCAGTGGAGCGCACGCTGGATCGAGCGAGGAAGAGGTGAGTCCTCCCCGCTCACTGCCTCTTACGAGTTGCGCTAGTTCGGATGTATTTAAGGCTGGAGGGGAGCGGAGGACGGGGACCCAGGCGAGGGAGGGGGGGGTCTGACCCCCCTCCCCGCCGCTAGGCCCAATACCCCCATCCTGCCCGCTACCCCTCCAGCTGGGCGGCCGGCTCCCCGCACCCTCCGACAGGCGGATGCCGCCCCTAGAAATTTGCCGCCTGAGGCAAAAGTTTCACCCCGCCTCATGAGCGGGCCGGCCCTGCACATTAGAATAGCTTTTGGAACTTGTAGGATGATAAAAAACAGGATGCAATTTTTGTTACGGAGTCTCTTTAAGATACCTTGCTATACTCTATAGAATTTTCAAGATTAATCTGTTCAACGCTTTGATGTAATTTTCAAGTTGTGTTCCACTGTTCTGGAATATTTCTTTATTGCCTCAATAAAATCTTTGAAAGCAAAAAAGACTGTGTTGTCAAATCTGAGTTCTGTGCACAGCCAGACTTGGTCTGTGTACAATGACTAAGCTACATTACATTGATTTGATAAGAAAATGCTCATGCATGAATGTGTTTTATGCTGCCCATAACAAAACATTTTAGTGCCTTATGAAGTTTATGGCCGAAATAAGACAGAGGGAATAAAATATATATTTCTTCCACGATAACTATATTATCTGCTAGATAAAATGCAGAAGATAGATGTTAACAATTACAAGTAGGATGAAGAATGGTTTTAATATAGCAAGTTGTTTCAGAAACACTGATTATACAGTAAACAAGCATGGCACACTACAGGTTTCTTTCCCCAACAATCAGGCCAACCCATGACCTGGAAAAGAAATAAAGCAGGTATGTAAACAGACATATCTGCAGGATATTTTTTTGCTTTCATCTTGGCAGCTAATATTTTGGTGGAACATACACTGTTGCTTTGGTGGAATAAAGATACTGAAATCTAGCTTCTTAACATAGAATGTCTTAGAAATCTAAAGCCTGTACAGAGCCCCCAACAATACTGACCCCATCTTAAAGAACCCACCTTGAAGCATCACCCCTGCCTGATGTGTTTTAGTTGGTGTGGTAAATTTAAAGGATGTTGCTGCAGTAAGACAAAAGGAGGTCATTTTGGCGCTTGCTGCCACTGCACTGCGATGGACATGGGTGCTGCTATAACTTTAATGCTATAGCTCAGCAGCTGTGTACATGCTGTCCCATTATAATTTGGGTGTCGGCAATAGCCAGTCTCCGAATAAAGTTACCAGAGGACATGATAGGTCAGGGCTGGGCTATCTTTACGCAGATCGGATAGCATGCTGCAGCCCACATTCTTTACATTTCATCCACCCTCCCTCCCTGCAGAGTTGCAAGCGGGCTGCGGGGTATTTGAAACTCACCTTCAATCACTGCTCCCCATGTCGCATCTCCATGGCAACAGGATGTCACTTGAAGTGACGTCAGGACGTGCCAGCGTGTTACACACTGGCTGCCGCGACGCAGGAAGCGGTGATTGAAGGCGAGTTTCAAATCCCCGCAGCCCGCTTGCAACTCTGCAGGGAGGGAGGGGGATCCAGCCACCTGCTGGCAGGCCAGTGTAACAGCGCACGCGGACCGGATGCGGCCCACAGTTTGCCCAGTGCTGGGCTAGGTAATCAGTATGGGAATATAATTGTTTTATTTCCCTACTTTGCCGCAAAGCCCCATTAGTTACTGCCCCTAAAGTATTAACAAGGGCAGTGTCTTTGGAAACAAGCAGCAGCTCTCCATTTTTTAGCCACTTTGCTTCAAGTTTTATATGGCAAGAGTCTGTGATAAAATGTTCAAATGTTTGAATAGATTTGAGATGCTGTATTATAACATGTTTTATGCTTTATATTCATTTGTTTATTAGGCACATACAGACCTATGGAAGTGAATCAAATTCCCCAAAATGCATGTCTTGTGCTTCCTATTTAAATAAACTTTAGGCTGCCATACACTGATCGATTACCACCAGATCGACCAAAAGATAGATCCCTCTCTGATCGAATCTGATCAGAGAGGGATCTAATGGCTGCCCACACACTGCACACAGATTTTGAATCGATTTCAGCATGAAATCGATTCACAACCTGTGGAACTGCCGCTGCCACCCTGCCTCGCTGCCCCCAGCAATTATATCACCTGCCTAGGGCGCGAGTCCCTTCTTTCAGCGTCCTCCTCAGTCTCCTCTTCACCCTCTACTGTTTGAACTTCGCCTTATCACAGGATGGGACTTGAAGTGAAGAGAAGACAGAGAAGACGCCAGAAGAAGTGAGAGACAGCATGGACCAGGGACTTGTGCCGGCCGGACAGGTGAGGTTATTGCTGTGTCGGTCGTCGCTGAATTGGACACCGCTAACGATGCACTCCTGACCTGCCGGCAACCGAGCTAAATTTTCCGCCTGAACAGATCTACTGAATCGATCAATTTCAGATGGAAACCGGTTGATCAACATTTGCATTAACAATTTCACCGCAGTTTCGAACACAGTGATCGAATCTGCTGTATATCGGCAGGAAATAGACGTAGTGTATGGGTACCTTTTGTTGTTTAGCCAGCCAGTATTATCAGAAGGAAGGTTTTATACTCTCTCTTCATGTTACTATTCTTATTTTTTTCCTATTTACTTTCTGTTCCCGGAGATCCTAGCTACCATACAGTAACCCTAAGTGGCACATGGATGTATTTGCACATGCATTTATATTGTTATACCAAACACAGGTTGTTCAACACTCATAATGTTATATACAGAATCAGAATAATTCATTTTGCCAAGTACAACTAGAGTTGTACCCGGAATTGGTTTTGGCACAACAGGGTCAGTGATGGTACAGCAGTAGATACATACATTGCATACAGTACATACAGTAGATACATACAGTAGGATCAGTGCAAAAACGAGCATAGAATACAAAGCATAGATAGGATACATAGTGATGAACCCAGGAGAGGACCGGGGGTAATCCGCTGCCGCCTATGGCACTCAAAACGATTTGCAGCGATACTTTGAATCAGATGCCCTATGCATCTTCCTAGGGGAGAAAGAGAGGAGAGGAAAAGGAAGAAGATACAGAGAGAGAGAGAAGCTGAAAAGGACAGTAAAATGAAAATCAGTCCCCTTTGGATTGCGGCATGGCCTGGCCGGTTAGTGTCCCATATGCTAATTTTTGGCACTATGTCCGCTGCGGAGCCTAGTGGCTGGTGCCCAATGTAGGGATTATGCGTGGGCGTCAAAGTGGCTGAGGTCGATGTGTGGCTCCCTTGGTACAATACAATTGCTGGAACTCTCCAGGCGAGGCTGGAGCTGCATTGGTCCCGCAGCTAGGGCCCGTCCTGCTCTGGACCAGTGGCTTGCAGACTGAATGACTGAGCTGGAGGGGGCTCTGACTGATGGTGGCCGGCTCCTCTGAGTGGGTTGCCTAGCTGGCTGCCGACAGAGCAGTGGCTGAGAGTGGAATGAGGGCCTGCTACTGGTGAATCGTATGGTGGTGTTGCAGGGAGAGCAGGCATCGTGAGGTCTGCTCGGAAGGAGAGATCGGTAGAGCCATGGGCTCAGCCAGCAGGAGCTGTAGCTGCCTGGAGCTCCTCCCAGCAGAAGGAGGCAATGTGTATGGAGCCACGCCAGCTGAATGGCTGAATAGAGTTCCATCCAGCAGAGAGGCATGTATGGAGTCGCGGTGGCTGCATGGAGATCCTCTAGCAAGAGGAGGTTTCATGTATGGAGCCACGGCGGGGAGTATGGAGTCGCCACTAGCTATGTGGGTTACAGCCAGTCTAGGTCCCAGCTGATCCGACTTCTACGATGATCAAGAGTCCGATGAGTTCTGTCTCCCTGGAAGCTCCGCACCATATCTAGGGATCCCCTGAAGCAGGGAGCGGAGGAGCGAGGAAATCCTTTCCACCTAGAGATGGTGAGGCCATGGGGGAGAAAATGTGAGAAGGGCCAGAGCCCTGTGTGCTGGGCGACCTTCTTATAGCGCCATCTTGGGTTTCATATGGCTGTACAGCCATGTATTTAATGTCTTGACTTAAAGGACATCTATTAATCAAAGCATTTTTTTTTTAAATGCTGTATGTTAGAGGGCACACATTACCACAAGTACTAGGAGCAGTTTCTTCCCTCACACAGCTGTGCCTCTCTGTTGCAAAATCATCCAGACACATTTCGATAAAAAAAATGTCAACTCTGCAGGACAGACCATGTTCCTGCACAGGGGGGTTGCTATCAACTCCTCAGTATATAGTCTAGTAATCACCTAGCTGAAAGAATCTTATTCATGTGGTAATAAGGGGTTAAATTAGCAGCAATGTATGTATATTGGTTTAACTAATCTGACTGTTCAGAAAGGCATGATCAGTATACTTTTATGAAGGTTTCCATTCTCCCAGCATGGAGCAGCCAGAGTTTGCTACAAGCTGCAGCAAGAAGTGTAATGCCTAGTACACACCATGCAATTTCCCGTCAGATTTCAGTTCGAATTGATAATTTCTGACAAGTCTGATCTGATTTCCTATCATTTTTCTGATCGATTTTCCGATCACTACTGTACAAAATCGATCAGTAAAACGATCGAAAATCAGATCAGACCTGTCGGAAATTACCGATTCGACCTAAAATCTGACAAGAAATTGCATGTTGTGTACCAGGCATAACATCACAAGCAGTCAGTCATGAATGGTGTATACATACATACAGTATTTCCCTGACTGCTAAGTATACAGGATCTTGTAAAAAAAATTAGCATATTGTGATAAAGTTCATTATTTTCTGTAATGTACTGATAAACATTAGACTTTAATATATTTTAGATTCATTACACTACAACTAAAGTAGTTCAAACCTTTTATGGTTTTAATATTGATGATTTTGGCATACAGCTCATGAAAACTCAAAATTCCCATCTCAAAAAATTAGCATATTTCATCCGACCAATAAAAGAAAAGTGTTTTTAAAACAACCAAAAGATAACCTTCAAATAATTATGTTCAGTTATGCACTCAATACTTGGTCGGGAATCCTTTTGCAGAAATGACTTCTTCAATGCGGCATGGCATGGAGGCAATCAGCCTGTGGCACTGCTCAGGTGTTATGGAGGCCCAGGATGCTTCGATAGCGGACTTAAGCTCATCCAGAGTGTTGGGTCTTGCAACTCAACTTTCTCTTCACAATATCCCACAGATTCTCTATGGGGTTCAGGTCAGGAGAGTTCGCAGGCCAATTGAGCACAGTAATACCATGGTCAGTAAACCATTTACCAGTGGTTTTGGCACTGTGAGCAGGTGCCAGGTCGTGCTGAAAAATGATATCTTCATCTCCATAAAGCTTTTCAGCAGATGGAAACAAGAAGTGCTCCAAAATCTCCTGATAACTAGCTGCATTGACCCTGCCCTTAATAAAACACAGTGGACCAACACCAGCAGCTGGCATGGCACCCCAGACCATCACTGACTGTGGGTACTTGACACTGGACTTCAGGCATTTTGGCATTTCCCTCTCCCCAGTCTTCCTCCAGACTCTGGCACCTTGATTTCCGAATGACATGTAAAAGTTGCTTTCATCCGAAAAAAGTACTTTGGACCACTGAGCAACAGTCCAGTGCTGCTTCTCTGTAGCCCAGGTAAGGCACCTCTGCCGCTGTTTCTGGTTCAAAAATGGGTTCATGCTTCCATCTGCTGAAAAGCTTTATGGAGATGAAGATTTCATTTTTCAGCACGACCTGGCACCTGCTCACAGTGCCAAAACCACTGGTAAATGGTTTACTGACCATGGTATTACTGTGACCAATTGGCCTGCCAACTCTCCTGACCTGAACCCCATAGAGAATCTGTGGGATATTGTGAAGAGATAGTTGAGAGTTGCAAGACCCAACACTCTGGATGAGCTTAAGGCCGCTATCGAATCATCCTGGGCCTCCATAACACCTGAGCAGTGCCACAGGCTGATTGCCTCCATGCCACGCCGCAGTGAAGCAGTCATTTCTGCAAAAGGATTCCCGACCAGGTATTGAGTGCATAACTGAATATAATTATTTGAAGGTTGACTTTTTTTTTTGTTTTAAAAACACTTTTCTTTTATTGGTCGGATTAAATATGCTAATTTTTTGAGATAGGAATTTTGGGTTTTCATGAGCTATATGCCAAACTCATCAATATTAAAACAATAAAAGGCTTGAACTGCTTCAGTTGTAGTGTAATGAATCTAAAATATATGAAAGTCTAATGTTTATCAGTACATTACAGAAAATAATGAACTTTATCACAATATGCAAATTTTTTTAGAAGATCCTGTACATATCTCCCTGACTGATAGTTATATTACAGCAATATTCCCACACATCTAGCTACCTATTACCTCATCTGATCAGCTTTCCTCCTCAGACTCTCCTGCATGCAGTAAGGAGAACACAGTTAAGTATTTGTGAGCTGTGTCAGGAGTGAAGGATAATTTTAAAGCAGAGAGAACTGGGGTAATAAAAATAGTGCCCCCGGCACTAGTGGTAATGTGAACCCTAAAACAAAGTATTTAAAAAAAACGTTATCAATAGTTGTCCTTTAACACTAGAATGACATTGCCATAAACCACAGCAAATATACTAGTAAAGCCAGCACTCAATGTAATGTCTCAATTCATAAAGATTTGTTTAAACTGAAGAAAAGGTGCGCATGAAATCCAATGTCTTTATCAAGGCATTATATTACTATAGAATCAGATGAATGCACTCACTAGCATGATGAGTACAGGTTCAGGATGCAGTGAAAAGCAGCCTGAATAAATGCACATTATTGCGTTGGCAAGAGTACAGATTTGTATCCACACTATCATGGTGGCTTCATACAGAGACCCTTAGTGATCTTGAAAGGTTGGATCTAATGTACACTTTCTGCATGGAATAAAGACTTTCTTTATGAATACAGACAGCCTCACACTCTGTCTTTATACTGTACATCAAGCTTTAGTAGGGGTTTTGAAATTTGAAAAACAGGGAATACAATGAAATTAACTGTCACAATAAACAGGTCTCAAGAAGCAAATGTACCCCATGGAAGTTGGATGGAGGAATGAAGTAAAAGGTTTGACGTATGAAGCACATCTTCATTCACGCTCATCTATAAATCATCTGCTACATCATGTCGGAGGAACGAGCCTGACAAATATTTAATCAAAGGCTTTCAGAAATTTTGCAACATCTAAATAAAACAGGGCACAGTTTATGAATGAAACTTTTCAAAAGAGCTAGTGTACACCACCGCTGATTAAGCAATATTCTGTATACGTTCTGGTGAGGAAAAAAAAATGTCATTATGTAACATCCCTACTGTTTTGTACCATTTATATAGCTTTAACTCAGCAGAGCTGAAGTAGGACTGGAAAATATTAGACGTTACTTGTCAATCACTGCCATTTCTATACTGGATTGCGGTCTGACTTTCTGAGGATGTTGTGGGTGATAGAACATGCATAAATCATAAGTAGCGGATGCAAGGATGGGCTTGGCACAGATGGATGAGCTTAAAGCATGAGGCATGCAGTAACTACATTAGTAATACAGAGATGGTTAATAAAAGTTAAAAATGAAAAGATTCACTTCAGGTTCAATTTAACCACTTCAACCCTCAGGGCTGTTGTCACCTTATGAAAGGAAGTAATTTTCACTTATCAGTGCTCCTCCCATTCATTCGCAAATGACTTCATTACTACTTATCACACCTAAATGATCTGTATCTGTTTTTTTGCCATAAATTAGGCTTTCTGTGGGTGATTTTTTTTATTGCACGTGCGTGCACGCATTACAGAAAGTAATATACATTCTGTGTACATTTTACAACGAGTACAATGAGGCGTTATATCACCTATCTAGCCTGGGGTCATCTACAAAGGGTAAATTCCCACTTCAGAGGGTGAGGTTATGGCCGTCACTCGGATGTCGTTTGCGAGTACCGTTTGGCAACAAGCACAGGAAGTGGTATCTATATAAGAGTGACTTTTTTCACCTGGGATCTGCTTAATAGCAAGAGTAAGAAATACTTGAGATTGGACTGGTTTTTAAAGGTTAAAAAAAACCCTATTAATACCTTCTGTATTTTTTAGGGTGTCAGTGCATTGTTTGATTTGTGGAATTAAGTAATTTATTAGCTTGTCCTAGCAGTGGCCTGCCTAGCCTCTTCAGCTCAGTGAATATGTCTCAGTAGGAAAGCAGACAATGTGGGGGCACTAAGACTTACCTATTCATTAAAAGGACTGGCAGGTCATACTCACGCAGGTGCAGCACAGCCGTGCTCGTGCTTGAAGAGGAACATGGTTACAATCAGACCACTGACAATGAATGGATCCGATTTTATAAATATAAGACTTGGTCAGTCTGCAATGGATCCATTGCAGTAAACGGACTGCACTTCTGTGCTGCCCGCAATTTTCCTGGAGAGGGGGATGCATTTCCCATGTAGCCTATGTTGAAACGCATCCGCCGAGCTCCAGCCAGACTACAACAGAAAATTAGAGAGAACACCACCCTGTCCGCTCCTGCTGGTCGTTCGTGGACAGGCTGCAGATGAGAATACAGCCTGAAACAGGGAAATAAGACTTTCAGCACATAACTGCTTACATCTCAGTTTAAATAAGGTTAAAGTATTATCAGGAAAGCCAAGGCGCAAACCTTTAAGATAATCCATCAACTGGCTATAGTGAAATATTCGTAACACAAAGGTCATCATACACTGGAAACACAAAAAGGATTTTATGTCTCGCGTTTCTTAATCGTTCTCACTACTTGTCATTTGCCAAAACAAACAGCTTATAGGCCATGACTGTTTATGAAAACTAGAAGATAAAAAAAATAAAATCATTATTTCAAACTGAATATTCCACCAAAATTTGCTTATAGCTCTTATTTTAATACATATAGTTGAGTTAAGAGGTATCTTTAAACTGCTTACAGAGTCTAATGATGAGTCTGTTAGGGCAGACGTGATTGCACAGTTCATGGTCTAATTATATGGATGTAGTACATTATGTCATTAGGCAGTCAGTAATTACACCAGATTAAATCCTGGTCTGTTCCTGTGCTGATAAGGGTGGCCAGTGTGAGAAATTACAGGTCTCTTCAGTACTGGGTAAAGAAGATTGTTTTGCAAATCCGCCAAACATTATAAACAACTTCTCTATGGCTCAGAACTAGTGGAAAAATTAATAGAGAAATGATGCCTGATATAATATGACGTGCATGTTTACGTATTTCTGACAAGGTTGAAAACACATTTCAATTATTTCGAATCAATGACTTTGTGATTCACAGGAGCAAAGGTTTCATCTATTTATTTCTCTTTTGCAATGAAACTTGTAAAAATTGAAAGGGATGCTTTAAAGCGGATCCGAAATTAAAAACTAACTATAACAAGTAATTTGTCTATATATCTTATCTAAAGGTTAGATTGTTTACACAGCAGATCTAGCTGCAAACAGCTTCAAAAGTTTATGCTTATTTATTCCTGTGATACAATGAGGGCAGCCATGTTCTGTTTGTCACATTGTCACAAGCTGAGAGCTGGAGATGCTATCAACTTGCCTGTTTGTAAATTCAGTCCCCTCTCCTCCTCCCACCCCCACTCTGGCTCTGAAATCAATGGTTAGTAACCTCCTCCTGCCCAGACTGAGCTCCCATAAGCCCTTGCTACAGCGCCATGGCACAAAAGGAGCTGTGGGCGAGGCTTGTTTAGTTTATAGGGAATTAAGAGTATTAAGACAAAACAAAAAAAGTATTTGGCTTGAGGAATGCCCTATAAACTACAGTGTATGAAAGGAACACAATTATGTAATGAGTAAAAGTATGTCTCGGATCCACTTTAAAAAGGACCTTTGAATCTCAAAACCTCTAAAGCCAGTTCATCCATTTTTTAAGAAAAAAACAAATACAGAAATTAGAAATACAGTAGATAAACTGTATAATCAAACCAGTTTTAATACAAGTATTTAGCAGTATTAATTTTATTTCTCGTGATAACTATGAAACACCAATGACCAGATTTGTAAAGAAGCATAAAAAGGATGTCCTTAGCCATCTGCCATAAGAGCTATTTTTTAGCAGTCAAACCAAAGCTACATTCCTTCTAATAAAATGGAAATAACTAGCTATTTGTGAAGGTACAGAAAGTCTTTTGGGCTGTTTACAATGCAGAGTGACAGATTACATTATTTGCAGTAGAATAAAAGTGAGAGCAAAGCACTCTCTAGACGTCTGTCTGCAGTAAAGGTGGTATTATTTCACTTTTAAAGAAGGGCACTGGACAACCGAAAATGACTCCACCTGTTACACTTATTTATTAAAGAAATTCTGTGGTTATGGTTATTTCAAAAAATAAAAGTTTTAATATGTTATTTTCATAAGATAATTAGCATTTCCCGTCTTGCTGGTTGAAAGATGCCGTAATATTTATTAGTAGTGTATTTTGCATCCTTTCTGTGTTGATTGACAAAGCAAAACAATGGGTGGAGAAACCTCACCCCAGTTTCGCCTAACTCATGCCCACAGCTTTTTCAATAACATACAGAACAACATCTTGTACCGATAGGTGTCAGTGGACAGAGAGGATCTGATTATTGATGATCTGCAGTATCACCAACAATACAGACGTAACCTGATTATTTATAATCTGCAGAATCACCAATAATACAAGTGTAACTAACCTCTGGACACCTAAAACAGTGATGACAATAAAGACAGTAACAAATCACAAGATCGTGGAAATATCCACCACACAGCGATTCCTCAGAGGTGTGGTTACCTCTGAATGGGAACCCCGTATGTGAGATCCTCTAAAAGACCAGAAGAGGAATCTCAGCCTCTGGCAGTAACAGTCTGCTAGGGCAGGCATCTCAGAGAGGCAAGCCTCAGAGATACCTCACCAGTGGGAGACGTTCCACTGGAGGGAGAAAGGTCAGACAGGCAGAGGTTCGGCAACAGAAAGGCGGCAGCAGTACAGAAACGGAAGGCTGATTTAGAGTCGGTAAACAGGCAGGGTCGGCAACTTGAATCAGATAGGCAGAAGTACAAGAGCGATTAGAGTAAAGAGTAGTCAGGGATAGCCAGAGTCAAAACACAGGTAAATATACAAATACAATCCTAATCTAAGGTGTGACGTCCTTGGTATCAACACCTAGGAAACTGGACTAAGGTCTTAGCGCTAACACCGAAGTATTCACGACAGCAGACAACTTGCTACTGACCAGCAAGTCCTATATGTAGCCAGAGAGCTGACCAGCGCCGCCCCAGAGCCCCAGCCAATCCACACTTCTGCTGGAGTCAGCTGACCGGCCTGGTCAGCTGACTCCCCTTCTAGAGGCATAAAGTTCCTGTCTCCTCGCGCGTAATGCGGAGACTGAGCGGGCGACGACCCCCCCCCCCCAGGCCGCAACTGTGCGGCGGAGTTCGCCGAGCTCACGGACTCCGCCGTCTGCCCTACTTCACCCGCCGGCAAGGAATGGACCAAATATTGTATGGAATTCCGAACCCCGACGAGAATCCAAAATTCTCTCGACCTCATATTCGGATTGATCTTCAACCATCACGGGGGGGGAACTCGCATGCATTGCCGGTTTCAATAAAGAAACGTGGAATGACCTTACCCATCTCATACTGGCGGAGAGGCCAATTACATGTGACTGCATTTATCTTTTTTGAAACAGGGTATGGGCCAATAAATCGGGGACCCACCTTAGGTGATGGTTGTCTCAAAGCCAAATGCCGTGTGGAAATCCAAACCATGTCCCCTGGTGAAAAACTCCATTCCCTTGATCGTCTTTTGTCAGCCTGTTTCTTTCAGCCTGTTTCTTTTGTGACCGAAAAGTTTTACCCAGGTTATTCTTAACGAAAGTCCATGTCTCCTTTAAGGCTTTCTGCCAATCCTCCAAAGCCGGGAAAGGAGTGGATACCACGAGCAACGGAGCAAATTTCGGAGACTTCCCAGACACCACCTGAAATGGTGAAAAACCCGTGGAGGAGCTCTTCAGATTATTGTGCGCAAATTCCGCAAATGGCAGGAATTTGACCCAATCTGACTGGACATCTGCCACATAGCACCTGAGGAATTGTTCCAGAGACTGGTTAACTCTCTCTGTCTGGCCATTGGTCTGTGGGTGGTAGCCTGATGAAAACTATAGGTTCATGCCCAGCAGATGGCAAAAGGCTCTCCAGAACTTTGAGACACATTGGACCCCCTGATCTGACACCAGATTCTTCGGTATGCCGTGCAGCTGGAAAACGTGTTGTATAAAGAGATTCGCTAACTCTTGGGCCGAGGGGAGTCCTTTTAATGGGACAAAATGAGCCATCTTGCTGAACCTATCGACTACCACCCAAATGACCGTCTTTCCCTCTGATGTGGGAAGTTCGCCCACAAAATCCATGGACAAATGGGTCCATGGTTCGCTTGGTACCGGCAGGGGCTGTAATGTACCTACGGACGCCTGACGGGAGGGCTTGCTCTTGGCACAGACAAGACACTCCCTCACAAACACCTTACAGTCCAAGGCCAGAGATGGCCACCATACACAACGGGCCAGCAAATCCTGAGTGCGGGCTACCCCAGGATGCCCAGCATTTTTATGACAGTGAAATAACTGTAAAAGTTGGAGGCGAAACGGAAGGGGAACAAACATAACTCCCTCAGGTTTCCCCTCCGGGATGTCCTGCTGATAGGCACCTAAAGTAATAGCCCAGTTCTCTCAAGTATCAGTAGCTGCCAAAACCACTCTCTGTGGTAATATGATCTCCGGGACTATTTTTTGCACTGTTTCAGGTTCAAAACACCTAGAGAGCGCATCCGCCTTGATATTTTTGCTACCTGGTGTAATTGTAATTATAAATCTGAACCGGGAGAAAAATAAAGACCAACGGGCTTGTCGGGGGCTGAGCCTCTTGGCTCCCTCAATGTACTACAAGTTCTTGTGGTCTGTGAAGACCGTGATAGTGTGTTCTCTCCCCTCCAGCCAATGGCGCCACTTCTCAAAGGCCAACTTAATGGCCAACAGTTCCCGATTACCAATATCGTAGTTTCTCTCAGCAGGAGAGAACCTACGGGAAAAGAAAGCACCTGGGTGCAGTTTACCCTGAGGTCCTGAACGCTGAGACAGCACAGCTCCCACCCCAATTTCCGATGCATCTACTTCCAGAATAAAAGGAAGAGTTACATCTACGTGTCTCAGAATGGGTGCAGAGCAAAATCATTTATTTAGGGTATCGAAGGCTGCCTGGGCCTCCGATGACCAATGGTATGGGTCAGTCCCCTTCTTAGTAAGACTGGCAAGAGGGGCCACTACCGAGGAAACTCCCTTGATGAATTTCTGGTAGTAGTTGGCAAAACCAAGGAATCTCTGAAGAGCCTTCAAGACTACCCGTTGAGGCCACTCTAAGACAACAGAGACCTTTTCTGGATCCATAGAGAGACCTGAAGTCGAAATAATGTAACCCAGGAAAGGAATCTGAGTGACCTCAAAGAGGCACTTCTCTAGTTTTGCATACAGTGAATTCTGTCTCAATTTCTCTAATACAAACTTGACATGTTTACGATGTTCTCCAAGGCTTGGAGAAAAAAATCAGTAGATCATCAAGATAAACTAGCACAAATTTTCCCAGTACTTCCCGGAAGACCTCGTTTATCAACTCCTGGAAGACGGCCAGGGCGTTACACAACCCGAAGGGCATAACTAGATACTCGTAATGCCCGTCGGGCGTGTTGAAGGCCGTCTTCCACTAGTCACCGTCCCTGATGCGTACCAGGTTGTATGCCCCACGTAAGTCCAATTTTGAAAAAATACTGGCATTGGTTATCTGAGCAAAAAGATCACCAATCAGAGGTAAAGGGTAGCGATTCTTTACGGTGATCTTGTTTAGACCTCTGTAATCAATACACGGTCTAAGACCACCGTCTTTTGTACGAAAAAGAATCCTGCCCCGGCCGGTGACCGAGAAGGACGGATAAAACTCTTTGCCAGATTTTCTTTTATGTACTCCCGCATGGCCAACTTCTCAGGCCCTGACAAATTATAGAGATGACCTCTAGGGGGCATACAACCAGATCTTAAATCTATGGGACAGTCGAAACTCCGATGAGGTGGAAGTTTATCGGTGGACCTAGGACAGAACACGTCAGAAAACTCAGCGTATTGTATCGGCACCCCTTTTACCTCTACCTTTGTGGCGCAAATAGCAAGTTTCTCCAGACAATGGCTATGACAATAAGGTGACAAACTGAGTAACTGATTTGACGCCCAGTCTATCTGCGGGGAGTGGAGTTGCAACCAGGGCATACAGAGGACAATGGTGGAGGTTGCCATGCGCAGTACAAGAAACTGTAGTCTTTCTTTGTGTAAAACCCCTATTGTGCAGGACAACATCGGAGTCTGAGAGAGCGGTTGTCTGTACTGTAATGGAGAGTCATCAATTGCGGTGACCACTACTTGTCAATCTAACGGGTGTAATGGAATTCCCAGCCCCTTCACAAACTCAGTCTATAAAGTTGGCCGCAGAACCTGAGTCTACGAAGGCCTCAGTGCATGTAGTCAGATCCCCCCAGGAAATGGAACAAGGAAGGAGTAAACGATTATTCTTATTTAGAGGTAAACTCTGCTCGCCTAGGGTATTACCTCTAACTACACCTAGGCGGCAGCGTTTCCCGACTTCTTAGGACAATTCTGGACAATGTGGCCCTCCTCAGCACAGTATAGACAGAGTCTTTCTGACCTTCTGCGATTCCTTTCCACTTGCGTCAGCCTCGAGTGACTGATTTGCATCGGTTCGTCTGGAGGTGGCGAGGGTGGAGAAGAAGCGTAGGAAACGACTGACAGCGTTTTTCCCATGCGTTTGTCTCTGATAGCGAAGGCGGTGATCAACCCGTACCGCCAAAGAAATTGCCTTGTCTAGGGATTTAGGCTCAGGATGTCCTAATATCAAATCAGAAACTGCATCCGATAATCCTGACAGAAAAAACAGTCCAATAATGCATACGTTCCCCATCTAGCCCACTTCCTAAACTCAGCTGCGTAAACCTCAACCGGATTACAACCCTGCCTGAGGGTTTTCAGTTTCCTCTCAGCAGTGGTAGCAATATCCGGATCATCGTATATAATGGCCATGGCCTTAAAAAACTCCTGGACTGAGGACAAGGCTTTATGCTCAGCCTGCAGGCTATATGCCCATGTTTGTGAATCTCCTGACAGAAGGGTTTTTATGAATGTTACCCTCTGGATTTCAGATCCTGACAGATTGGGCCTCAACTCAAAATAAGATAAACACACGATTCCTGAAATTCTGAAAGTCAGATCTATGGGCAGAAAATTTTTCAGGTACGGACATGCGAAGGTCCGTGACTGGAGGGGATCGCACTGCATCAATGGTTGTTTGGAGTACCTGTACAGTCCCAGACAATTGAGTAATCTGAGTCTGTTGGGTATTAATCACCCCGGTAAGATTGTTTACTGCGGTGGTCAGGACTCCAATATGTGGATATGGGGGGAGGGGCGGCTGAGGAAAGGGAGGGAGGAAAGTCTCCTCCACACATCCCTTCCGCTGCCAGCCTAGCCCCATACTGCAGTACCTGTTCTACTGCCCTAATGGCTGCCCTGCATATCCTCATACTGCTTACAGAGATATTTACTATCAGCAATGGTATGCAGTCTTTGTGATAAGTGTGGATGAAGGGCTTTATTTTGTCAGGTGGAAGAGTTGCCCATGCTCCCTGGCTATAAGCCTCTAGGTCCATTAAAATCTTGGGGTTTCACACACGAGTTACATATCTGACATATTTCCAAAGTAGCTCGAAGATAATGAGGTCAAGAGACCGATGGCCACTTGTAACGATTGGTGTCAGCGAGAACAGATTTCTCTGATTATTGGTGATCTGCAGTATTACCAATAATACAGATGCTATACCTGATTATGTGTGATCTGCAGAATCACCAAAAATACTAGTATAGCCAGAACCAGGATAACCAATTTAAGAACAGATGTTTTTTGCAACAGTAATGATAGAGATACGCCAGAGGAGCTGGTGATAATAGGCATCTCAATAGAACACAAGAGTATTCACCCAGCAACTGGATACGTGATTCAGTACATCTAAGATCACCTGAGGAGCAAGTGATTAAGACTGTACTGCAGCCAGTGGACACCTGAGGAGCAGGTGTTTAAGACTGTACTGTAGTCAGGGCCTGCACCTGAGGAGCAGGTGCTAAGACCGCACTGAAGCCAGGGCTTGCAACTAAGGAGTAGATGCTAAGACTGTACTGCAGCCAGTGGACACCTGAGGAGCAGGTGTTTACAAAGATGCTGCAAGAAATGATCACCTGAGGGGCAGGTGATTAAGACTGTGCTGCAGTCAAGGTTTCACCTGAGGAGCAGGTGATACAATACTAGCATCCCTCACCAGTGGCTGACCCACTGGTGAGTACAGGATAGTCAGACAGGCAGGATCGGCAACGTACGGACAGATACAGTACAAAGACAGAAGGCTAGTTCAGAGTTTAACTTCAGGCAGAGTCGGCAACTGGATCAGATAGGCGAAAGTACAGAATCAGAAAAGCAGTAGACTAGTCAAGGCAAGCAGAAGGTCGTAACAGATAATACAATGCAATTAGTACTTTAAGCTAGCAACAGAATCTGGCTAAGTGTGGAGCTCCAGCTGGTTCTAGCACACTTTGGGATCTGACTAAGGTCTGTGCGCTAACACGTTAGCATTCGCAACAGCAGACACGGAGCAACTGACAGGCTGGTACTATATATATACAGAAATGCTCCACAGCGCCGCCCCAGTCATTCAGCCAATCCAGCGTACTGTTGGAGTCAGCTGACCTGGCAGATCAGCTGACTCCCCTTCTATTCGCATAAAGGTCCTGTCGCGCGCGTAGCTCTCAATCTATGTGCAATAGAAGGACCAGGCAGAGCACCAGTATGTAACTGCGTGGCTGAGGCCACCGGCTGATACGCGGAGATAACCGCCATGCTGCTTGCCTCTGCGGCGGTATCTCCGCCATCTATTACTCCACTCCAGTACCTTCTCTTTTTTCATTACACATTGAAAAGGGATCACAGAATTATACAATAATGCACTGGTTTACCTGAAGACACTCCCTAATCAAAAGGAAAGCTTCCTGCATGATTACATATTTCCTAAAACTGACCAATATACCAACAGCAGAATATTGATACAGGGTGTAAATACTGGAAGTAACAATCAATAGTACTAACTGGGTAAATGACAATGGACATCTTTGCTTATGGTGTTCACGGGCTTTGCAGATGAGGAGCTGATTTTCAGTTATGCACAGTCTAATACATGGTTCAGTTAGTGCTCACACAAATGTTTGTTCTGTCCATTTATAAATGTTACAATGTATTTGTTAATTACGTAGGTGTGACAAATGATTATAGCTGAAGGATTTTTTGTGTGCTAAATAATTACTTCAGTTGTCTAGCTGATAACACCCAGAGGTACAAAAACCATTAAGGGTAATTAGCTGCAATAGACTTGAAGTGGAGCAGTGTTTCCTTCATACGCCTCAACCTGGAAATGTTGAAAATATAGTATATTCTCTGCATATGACTAGATTCTGGACACAAACACATTTCCTTCAGTAACCTACTCCATATCGTTTCCCAAAAACGTTCATACAGTTCCCATGGATTGGCGATCATACTCTGACAGTGCAAAATAGGATTACTACAGTAAAATCAGTACTATAATTGATGGACTCAGCAAACATTTGATGTACTGTGATGCCAGCAATCAAGGAGAGAAATGAATCAACAAGTACAAGGTGAGCTGGAACAACAGGAAAAGGCCATGAAATACAACATTTATTAAATAATTTAAATTCTAGAGAAGACAAAACAGAGGACAACTAAGAACTGTTTTACTGGTTGAAATAGTTTAAAAAGTGTATAATCTGTCCAATCCTGTAAAACAAAATGTCTGCAGAGAAGGAGGAGAGGGACCACTCAGTACCAATAATTCTGGCGGCTCTATGCTACTTACAGTATCTCCTTTTTTTTTTTTTAACAAGAAAACGTATCTATAGCTAACCTGCGTTATGGACTATTTACAAACCCCACACTTACAGGGTAGTTCTAATTATAAAGTTACAACCTAATTACAGACTGCCGTTTTATTGCTATGTAGTTCTAACAATCAAGATTGCTCCTTTACGACTGCCATTTCTATAAGGAGAAGCTCTGTAATGGTGGTGGGCAATGCTTTGATGTATGCTTGAAAAACCCTTTTCTCCACTCATCTCCCTTACGGCCGATATCACACCTGGTCATTGCATTTCTGGAGCGATGCTCCGCCCCCATTGCATAAAACACATTTACAGTGGGTTGCAAAAGTATTCGGCCCCCTTGAAGTTTTCCACATTTTGTCATATTACTGCCACAAACATGAATCAATTTTATTGGAATTCCACATCAAAGACCAACACAAAGTGTTGTACACATGAGAAGTGGAACGAAAATCATACATGATTCCAAACATTTTTTACAAATAATAACTGCAAAGTGGTGTGTGCATAATTATTCGGCCATTTGATCTGAGTGCAGTCAGTTGCCTATAGACATTGCCTGATGAGTACTAATGACTAAATAGAGTGCACCTGTGTGTAATCTAATGTCAGTACAAATGCAGCTGCTCTATGAGGGCCTCAGAGGTTGTCTAAGAGAATATTGGGAGCAACAAGACCGTGAAGTCCAAAGAACACACAAGACAGGTCCAAGACAGGTCAGGGATCAAGTTATTGAGAAATTTAAAGCAGGCTTAGGCTACAAAAAGATTTCCAAAGCCTTGAACATCCCAAGGAGCACTGGTCAAGTGATCATTCAGAAATGGAAGGAATATGGCACAACTGTAAACCTACCAAGACAAGGCCATCCACCTAAACTCACAGGCCGAACAAGGAGAGCGCTGATCAGAAATGCAGTCAAGAGGCCCATGGTGACTCTGGAAGAGCTGCAGAGATCTACAGCTCAGGATGGTGACTCTGTCCATAGGACAACTATTAGTCATGCACTGTACAAAGTTGGCCTTTATGGAAGAGTGGCAAGAAGAAAGGCATTGTTAACAGAAAGCATAAGAAGTCCCGTTTGCAGTTTGCCACAAGCCATATGGGGGACACAGCAACCATGTGGAAGAAGGTGCTCTGGTCCGATGAGACCAAAATGGAACTTTTGGCCAAAATGAAAAACGCTATGTGTGGCGGAAAACTAACACTGCACATCACTCTGAACACACCATCCACACTGTCAAATATGGTGGTGGCAGCATCATGCTCGGGGGGTGCATCTCTTCAGCAGGGACAGGGAAGCTGGTCAGAGTTGATGGGAAGATGGATGGAGCCAAATACAGGGCAAACTTGGAAGAAAACCTCTTGGAGACTGCAAAAGACTTGAGACTGGGGCGGAGGTTTACCTTCCAGCAGGACAATGACCCG
Source organism: Hyperolius riggenbachi (assembly GCF_040937935.1). NCBI lineage: Eukaryota > Metazoa > Chordata > Amphibia > Anura > Hyperoliidae > Hyperolius > Hyperolius riggenbachi. The sequence continues at coordinate 248,243,473 of NC_090648.1, read as the reverse complement.
AAACATAAAGCCAGGGCAACAATGGAATGGTTTAGAACAAAACATATCTATGTGTTAGAATGGCCCAGTCAAAGTCCAGATCTAAATCCAATCGAGAATCTGTGGCAAGATCTAAAAACCGCTGTTCACAAACGCTGACTGAGCTGGAGCTGTTTTGCAAAGAAGAATGGGCAAGGATTTCAGTCTCTAGATGTGCAAAGCTGGTAGAGACATACCCTAAAAGATTGGCAGCTGTAATTGCAGCAAAAGGTGGTTCTACAAAGTATTGACTCAGGAGGTTGAATAATTACGCACACCCCACTTTGCAGCTGTTTGTTTGTAAAAAACGTTTGGACTGATGTATGATTTTCGATCCACTTCTCCCATGTACACCACTTTGTATTGGTCTTTTTCATGTGGAATTCCAATAAAATTGATGCATGTTTGTGGAAGTAATGTGACAAAATGTGGAAAACTTCAAGGGGGCCGAATACTTTTGCAACCCACTGTATATGACCCTGCGGCAGTATGTGCAGACAGGAATCATTTGCATAGCACCGGCCCCCAGCATGCCCTCACTGCATGATAAACTCCATGCTGGACTAGAAGTATGTCACTGGGATTTCCGGCTTTACCTTGTAGTTTTGCACATGCGCAGCACTGCTGCCTCAAACATATTTCACATCTCTGCATCGCCCATTGACGTTCATTACTTCTAGATATGTATGGAGAAAGGAGGCAGGCACTCGGACAACTGCTGTAATCAACACAGGTTAATCCACAAACATGCTGCAAACAGTGCACCTCGGCAGACAGCCATGTGCTCAAGACTGATAAGGAGCACACAAGCTTTGGAAGAAGCCAGGTACACACCACATGAAACGGTCGTAAGGCCGTGCACCCTCTGGAGCCCACAGCTGCCTCCTCCACTCCAGCAGAGCATTCACGATAAGTAAATTTTTGAACTGTTCATTCCAAGATCAATATATGCATTTGAATTGCACTTTATTGTCTATTTGCAAGTATTTATTAAAGCTACAGTGCCAGACTTCATTCTTATCTTGGAATACTTTCATTACTTCCACTGCCCGTGTCACCGCGAAAGTCCAATGGTGATGTGCTGTTGACTTTGCAGCAGCTGGGTGGCCAATCAGGCACTTCCAGCACAACACGAGGAGATAAGTGTGCTAGGCCCCATTGCCTTGCACTGTCATTGCGTTACCCTATGGTAAAACAGGGTATTGCAATGCACACCCGGACAGCAGGGAGTACGCCACTAACCAGGGTATGGACCTTTGTATATGACCCTGTCGCCACACCTCCCCCACACTGAACAAGCATAAAACCATCTAAATGTGTGCTATGTAGAGCATTATCGGATGCACATCACAAAGGCTGCCAAACCTTTTTTGGCAGTCAGAGACCTGGAAGAGAAGCAACCAGTGTTCAGGTGTCTTACGTGTGGGGAACAGAAGCAAGTGTTTTTCCTAGAAAAGTGATATTGAGGTTTTTAGTTAGCACATATTTAATTAAATGTTCACTCTTGAGCTTGGGTAGATGTTAGAACATTCTGAATGGCACAATAATCACAATACTCAGCACAGTACATGTGTGAAACATGGGAGGTGGTGGTGGTGGAGGGGAGGGCCATTAATAGGCTTGGCCATACTGTTCAGCACTGATCTCACCTGCACTGTTCTTATACACCTATAGAGTTTATCACACTTATCTTAGCCAAGCAATACAAGATTTAGGTGTGGAGCACTGCCATCTTTTTGAAAAACTATGGACATACATATTCATAACTTTGCCATGGTTTTACAGAATGGTTCCATTAAAAAATGTAATCATAATATGTATTATTATTCAATAGCTGGTCCGGCTATATCATAGACAGTTTAGTGAAGTATTCCTATCCATTGTAATGTCAATGTCTGTATTGTAGTGTCATAGTAGGTGTTGTGAAATTCATAATAGGTATTGAGATGTGATTTTATAATTGTCTCCCTACCTACATGACCATGGAATTTGTAAATCAGATCCTATTACTTTCAATATGAATTGTAAGATGCTCTTATAATATTCATGAGTCAAAAACATCACAGGAGACCTGAAACGACCCTGGTTTGGTTTGCATTGAGAGTCCCCGGAATGGGTACAACACTGGCTAGAAGTCTCACCTTGCAGAACAGTTCCAGGTCTGAGTTCTGCATAGGCTTTGTTGGTTCTGCATTTGCGTAGTCTTGCTCGCAGGCTCTGGTTTCCTCCCACACCAAAAACACTGGCAGGTTAACTGTCTTCCCCCTAAACTGACCTCTGACAATGGTAGGTGTATTAGACTAGGACTATGGTAGAGACATACAATTATTTCCCCAGGATTTCTGTGCAAAAGGTGATCCGAGTAATTTTCATAACCTTTTTGTCCTGTAACTTGCCAAAATGTGTCAAACAAGGGTCTAGTATACAGTGCAGGAGAGTATTAACGTGTATGCACATCAATACTGTTCACAGCATATTTTGTATTGATGTGTATAACCATCAATATAGCTAGGGAGGTTAAGGTTAGTGACATGACTTATATAGTGTACACTGCAAAGTTCTGCAGAAAGTGTTTTATAAAATGAATCATAATAATATTAATATGAACGTGTGCCTATTAATGTGTTATTTTGTGTATTGTATACAACAGTACACTCATATGAAAAAACAACTGAGAATGCCTTGAAAAATATAATACATGACTGCTACTTAACCCCCTACCGACCGCCTAACGCCAATTGGCAGCAGGAGGGTGACAACTGCAGGACCGCCTAACGCTGATTGGCGTCAGGTCCTGTAGCTGGAGATTAGCGGGGATCGCACATCCCCGCTTGAGTGACGGAGCTCCGCTCCATAAACAGCCTGCCGGCCGCTATCGCTACTGGCAGGCTGTTAAGGAAAGAAAAGGCAGGTTTTTTTTACTTTGTATAGCGCTGCGATTGCTCTGGGGACAGCCGTGTCACCTGGAGTGGCTCAAAAGCGAATCCCTCTCATAATCTAATGCCTATGAGAGGTGATCGCTGTTAGGGGGGGAGGGGAGGTGGGAGGGATAAAATAGACAAAAATAGACATTTTTAATAGAAAAAAACAACAATAAAATGAATTAAAAAATGCAGCAATCAGATCCCACCAACAGAAATCTCTGTTGGTGGGCAGAAAAGGAGGGCAGATTCATTTTGCTGCAAAGTTGTATGGCCGAGTGATAAACTGTTAAAGCTGCAAAGTGCTGAATTAAAAAACAAACAAAAACAAAACAGTCTAGTCACTAGGGGGGTACAAGCCTGTGGTCCTCAAGTGGTTAAAGATCTGAACCAGCACATGTGGGAACCCTCTCTATCTATTACTGCTTATAATGCTCTCTAGACTGGAGGATGTGGTTTCCACAGCATACAGCTCAAGACAGTGTGCGGAGTCACCACTTTGCATGGTAAATGAGCTGTGAAAACACAATCTGGGTGTGCACTTAGCCATCTGTAAGCACCAAAGCTGGGAAATACTTTTAAAAGCAACATTTGGTACAAGGATTCATGGGAACACATGAACAGATTTAAGATTACATCGGAAACAGAGCAAAGCTGTATGACTAAGCTCAGTGATCATCCTACAGAGAAGAGCTGGCACATCTAGGGATGAAGTAAGGATCCCTCTTCTGGAGAATATCTCCAGCTGCCGAGTTGATTTATTTTTAAAGATAGTGGCGGCACTCCCACTTAGCACATCTATTAAAAGACCGCAGCAGGTACATGTTACAACAAGGCATTAAATTTGCTAGATTTTCCACAGCACATAAGCAGCTGCATTTCAAGTCGCAGAATGAGAAATCATCTGTGACAGGAACATTCAACTTCACAAACAATGCTGATGCAGTGAGGTTATTAGCAAGAGGCCATACACTCCACTGAGCAGAAAATGTTCAATTAAAATCCTTGCTACTCACGGTTGTGTGAAGTCATGTGTCACAAAATCAGAGCTCTTGAAAAGTAGAAAGATGTCACTCAGGGTTTTACATTTCAATGAGCTGTTCAATGCGATCCAATATGCGTCCTGGTTCGGCAATTAAAAGTACATAACAGAATAGGAAACAAAAAAGAACTCCATGAAGAATAGTCTATGAAACAATGTTTACAGTGACACTGAAAAAACATGTATGATAAAATAAACATGCGTATGTACAGTGCCAATCCCACTTAGCCTGCGCTGCTTTTTTTGCTGCCCCTAATTTTAGGGGTTAAAACCCCCCCAGGACCATCAATGACACATTGGCCTTAACTCACTAAGCAGTTTAGACTAGTCTACTGATGGTTTTTAGTCTACTGATGGTTTGGTGTAAATCAGTTGCACCAAAAGGGAATTCACTAATAATTACCAAATGTTTTAGACCTGTTTTTACACCTGGTCTAAAACATTCGGTAATTAGGTCGGTAAAGCAGGGGAAATGATCAAAAGATGCAATTCACAAACGAGTAGCTATGACTGACATCTTGTAGCTATGACTGACATCCTTCTCCTCTGATGAGCTCTCCGCTGGATACAATTAAACTCCTGCATAATTAATTCAAAAGGTTCCATCCTCACGTCTATAATACTGCACAGAGGTACTTTACTGACAGAAATCAGCTGGTCTGATCTCTGTCAGAAAAAGTGGGCGTGGTTTCTCCTTGTTTGCCATCTTTTGATCATTTCCTCTGCTTTACCGACCCAATTGCCAAATGTTTTAGACCCGGTCTAAAAATAGGTCTAAAACATTACACCAAACCATCTGTAGATTAAAAACCATCAGTAGACTAGTCTAAACTGCTTAGTGAATTGAGGCCATTCTCTCAGTGGAAGAAGTCTGACTGCAGAGGACCGCTCACTGGTAACTAATTAGAGTTCATAAAACTTCGTGGCTAAACAAAAAAAAAAATATTTTGGAGCAAAAAGTTCAACAAGTCAAGATTGTCTGTATGAGAATCAACATCAAATAAAAACTGCAGTCGTGCACCTGGGACAATCAAAATTTCAAGCCTCCATCTGTAACCTTAAAAACCAAAATAAAAAGTATGGGATTGCAGAAATGTCCCTTTTGGGATTAGCTCAACGGATACTACTGTTTATCTCATCAGTTTATTTTCATTTCAGGTTCACTTTAAAACACACACAAAAATGTTTTATGTGTTTCTCTGGGGCAAATTTTTAATCAAAGTTATAGAAGAAATTAAACAGAAGAAAAAAAAAAAAAGACTAGAAAGAAATTGAGGTGAAAAAAAGATTTTCTTCCCTAACAAAAATGTTAATCAACCTAAGGCTTCAAAATTTTAGTGGTTTATCGTCCCCCCAGAGATGCTGACCCATTCCTACAGGAATTTTCAGAACTGCTGGCAATGCTAACTGTCTTATCCGAGATGGATCATCCTTGGTGACTTCAACGTCTGGGCTGATAACACTCAATCACAAAATGCAAATGAACTAATAAATCTCATGGGTGGATTAGGCTTCACACACGTTGTAAAATCTGCTACCCACAGAGGAGGGCATACGCTAGACTTACTGTTCCACCTTGGAATGGACATTAGTAACATAACAGTAACCCCAGTGGTGTGGTCAGACCATCACATAATACAGTTTACTATTGAACATCACCCTATCAAGCAGCTCCCTAAAGAAACAATCAAAATCCGTCCCCTGAATAAATTAACACCGGAGAGGATAACTGCCAACCTGGATTTTACAAATCTGCTCCACAGTCAAATGGACCCAAACACTCTAGTAACCCAGTACAACAAAACGATATATGAAACACTTGACAGTATTGCCCCATGGCGCACCAAATCAGCAACCAAAAAGCAGAAAGCCAATTAGTTTGACAAAACCATCATGGATCTAAAAAAGAAAGGGCGCAGACTTGAAAGACAGTGGCGTAAATCAGGGTCTGAGGAGCACAAATCTAGCCTAATTTAACACATCAGACAATACCAACAAGCAATAACCAAGAAAAAATCAGACTTTATCTCGCACAAAATAACTACAGCCAACAACAGAGCTGGTCAACTCTTCCACACAGTGGAATCACTCTGCAATCCTTCCTGCCTAAAAGCCCCAACCACATTCTCCAGGGAAAGGTGTGAAGAATTCTCTGCCTTCTTCACACACAAGGTGTCTACCATCCGTGCCAGCATTACACCAACATCAATTGACCACTGGACTTTGCATCTGCCTACTACCGTACCACCATGGCAAGTCTTTGACACTCTGAGTGAAGAAGATTTTGGAATTCTCATTCAAAGTCTTCGCCCCACTACCTGCGACCTGGACCCTGGCCCACCTGGATCCTTAATGCAGTGCCCAGAGCTGATCAGGCCAGCACTTCACAAAATCACTCAGTGCTCCTTGCAAAGTGGACTTTTCCCAGAAGAACTAAAGAAAGCAATCATAAAACCCCTCTTGAAGAAACCATCACTAGATCCTGATTCTGTAACCAACTACAGACCTGTGGCGAACTTACCATTCCTATCAAAAGTTATCGAGAAAGTAGTCGCCAACCAGCTGGAAGCCAGGCTTACAGATAACAACATCTTTGATACTTTTCAGTCAGGATTCAGGAAAAGGCACAGCACTGAAACGGCATTAGTCCGAGTAATGAATTATCTACTTACTGCAAGGGACAAGGGTGATTGCTCAATTTTGATTCTTCTTGACTTGTCTGCAGCATTTGATACTGTGGATCATGAAATACTAATCCAGCGACTGAAGAATTACTGTGGCCTAAGGGGTATTGTTCTTAGCTGGTTTCAGACCTTCCTATCTGGCAGGACACAGCAAGTATGTCTGGGCACACACTACTCTAATCCAGTGCCACTTCCCTATAGAGTTCCACAGGGTTCTGTACTATCACCATTACTCTTTGCAGTCTACATGCTCCCACTGGGCAAAATAATCCAGAACTATGACCTAGGATACCATTGTTATGCAGATGGCACACAACTGAATCTGTCCTTCAAGCCTGGCACCCAAGACCCATCAGCATCCATAAATGCGTGTCTAGTGGATTTACAAAATTGGACGAACACCAGCTGGCTGAGGCTGAACTCTGACAAAACAGAGGTGTTGGTGGTAGGTGGTCCACACATGATGGATAAAGTTCAAAACGCTCACCACCTCAAACTAGCAATTGGGGGAGATACTGTACAGTATAAAGACTCTGTGCAAAACCTTGGGGTGATCCTGGATGGAAATCTAAAAACTCAAACAGCAGATATCAGCTGTCGTCAAGTCTTCCTTCTTCCATCTAAGAAATATAGCGAAAATCAAACACCTTAACCCAGCTGAAGACCTACCTGCCCTGGTTCATGCATTTGTATCCTCCCGCCTAGACTACTGCAACGCCCTGTTCATTGGATCTACAGAAAAGGTTCTGCGCTCCTTACAGCTAGTACAGAATGCTGCAGCCAGACTCCTAGCCAATGCCCCCCGCAGCTCACACATCACCCCAGTACTGCAAACTCTTCACTGGTTGCCAGTAAAATGGAGAATCAATTTTAAGATCTGCCTGCTGACATTCAAGGCTCTACACCACATGGGACCCAAATACATAGCGGATCTATTGGAACTTTATGCCCCTCCACGCACCCTCCGCTCTGCCAACAAGATGAAGCTGATTATTCCCAGGATAAACTTAACATTTGGTGCTCGGGCCTTTTCCTACGCAGCCCCTACTCTATGGAACTCACTTCCACAATCAGTACGAGAGGCTCCCTCTCTGGACAGCTTTAAAAAAAAGGCTAAAAACTCACCTCTTTTCCCTAGCCTTTGAGACTGCATAATGCAGGGTCACAGCGCTTTGAGTCCCCAGGGAGAAAAGCGCTATATAAATATTATTGTTATTGTTATTAACAACACTAGATAGGCAGGGTAAAAGTGACTCCCTTTCCCAGCTGGAGTTGGTTCCAGGATGATGCGGAGTGATATACACTTCCACCGCTTCACCCAGAACTACATAGTAAGTCTGGTCTGCAGGGAACGAGAGATCTGTAGCCGTAGCTGCTGCACTACAGACTGGCAATCGCCGCTGGAGGAGTCACCTTACAGGTGAATTACTTGTTTTTTTGTTGGCAGGAGCCACCACTGACACCAGGAATGTTAGGGGCACAGCAATAGTCAGTGTTTTAACGAGGAACTCTGTCTAATGTATTTTTTAAAGGAGAAAACTCTGCCTGTTTTTTTGTGGGTGGGTTCAATGCAGATTATGTATACTTTTGGGGGAAAATGCTGTCACATTAAGTGTATTTTGAAAGAAACACTACCAGATTATATGTATTTTGGGTAGAAACTGTGCCAGTTCATGAGGATTTTGGGGGGAAATTTTGCCAGTATATGTGTAAGTTTAAAGAAACTGCTGCCAGATTATCTGTATTTTGGAGGGAAGCTGTGCCAGATTGTGTATTTTGGGGAGAAATGCTGCCAGATTACATGAATTTTGGGGGAAAATGCTGTCAGATTATGTATATTTTGGTGGGAAACGGAAAACTGTGCCAGATTGTGTATTTTTTTACCATGGGAACCCCATTTATTAAAGCCAGCCCTCCACCATGTAGTCTAAAAAAACGTGGTCCTCCATGCCAATTAAGTTGGACAAGACTGACCTAGGTTAAAACGGCAATCGAATTTGCTGGTTACTCCAGAGCGATGTAAAGTTATAAGAAACTTGTATGCAAGCAAGTTTCTTATTACCTGGAATTGTTTAGTGCCTCGGGTCTGGTAGCCATAGACCCCACAAATAAATCCAACTGCATCCCAAACTGTAAGCAATCAAAGGGCATGCCTTCTATAGTTTACTAAATTAAAATAAATAAAAAATGTGCAACATCTAAACAGTTACATTTTAAGGGCATAAATAAGGATTTGTCAAAAACTAATATGTAAGGCAAGTACATTGTGATAGGTCAAGCATAGGCAGCCTGTAGTGAGCTGGTTTGCTATAGCGCTTGGGGATTACAGAGGAGAAATTACCCTGCCATAGTTTCTTGCTCTGTTGGAGTTCCCACCTTATCTATGGTGTTCCCACTCCTTTTCTTTATAGCATTATAATCAAAAATTCAACAGAGAAACTCAGATCTTCTGAAAGTAGCTGCAGCAGGTGGGTGAAACAGAAAGATCCCATTATAAGGAATGTACCTGTGAACAGTGAAAATGCCGCCGAGACCCGAGCAGAATCTGTTACTTCCGGGTCTTGGCGTTTGTTCCCTGCCGATGACTCACAGTTCACACACTCTGATCGACATAGGGCGCGTTCGCAGTACGCTCTCGGCAAGAGTAAACAATATTCCGCTGACCCGCTCAGCTGATTGGAGCCGGGTCAGCTGATCACTTTCTGACAGGGCCTTGCTGTGTGATTGGTTGTGCGGAAGGTGGCCGGTAACTGATTGGAGAATGATTGATATTTAAATGTGCAGAGTGCTCCCAGTCTTCACCCATGATAAGCATAGCTTTGGCTAGTTGCTGGGTGCACACTTTGATCATTGTTTGATATTCTGGACTTCGACCTCGGATTGTATCTGACTACTCTGTTGTGTTTAACCTCTGCTTGATTCCTGGATAACCCTTTGCTTGCTGCCTGAACCGACCTCTGCTGGTTACTGGACTTCGCTTGTTTGCTGCCTGAACCGACCTCTGCTAGTTACTGGACTTCCCTTGTTTGCTGCCTGGACCAACCTCTGCTAAGTTACTGGACATTCCTTGCTTGCCGCCTGGACCGACCTTGGACTGTTATTGGATATTCCCTGTATGCCGCTAACTCTGGACGATAAGTGTAAAGTCTACTCTCCTTATCAGTCAGCTAACAGTGTGCATATACTCTCGCATTACTTGTCATATATCATCTGGTACTTCTGTTAACTGTTCACATAATCTTGCATGCAGACTTAAGGAACTGTGTCATACTTACTTCTCTGTCAGCTTGTATGCCTTACTCACTTAAGTACTAATTAGGGCCAGCAAGTGGTGTGCCAGGCAGAGATAGCTAGGTGAAGAGCGAGACCTATAGCCTAGGCATACACGCTGACTCCTCAAATTATATCACCAAGCCTTACACCCATCCACAAAAATGCACACAGAGTACTAGTGTAACTCTCCAGCGTCTACCAAAGATGAAATGAGTACTAGGCATTAGGGATGGTCAAGGAGATGCAAATAATTTTGAGTTGATGCAGTATTATGCAAATGTATACAGCTTGAAAATGGACAAATTGAATTTTACCTCAGACGGATCTGATTGGTGCATGTTCAAGCTGCAGAAATTTGCATAATTCTGCATCAACTCGAAATTATTTGCATCCAATCAGCCATCCATACTAGGCATGCCAGTCCCATAAATGTGCCAAGTTTTAAAGTAGAACTATAGTCAAACAAAGAGAGCAGCACAGGAAATAAAATGTAATAGTAATATCGTCTTTTAAAATAGCCACCATATCAAAATATTACATAGTTAACATAAAAATGTTGTAGATTTTTCATATTACCCATTCTAATGCAGCACAGTAAGCACAGAGACACCATGCAAACGTGGTATAATAAGACACAAAGGTTGATCTCCTAAGATTAGAGAACAGTGGACTAGAAATTTCTTTACGCACTTCTTATTGGGAACATGAGTCAGTTGGACATAATTATTTAATCACGCATTTATTTTGAAAACAGCACAGCACTGGCACACGGATCTGGCACTGGAAAATCTGAGTAAAGGTGCTGATTAATGTGGATATATTATTAGATTGTCTTTTAAATTGATTTAATAATTTAGAACCTTATGTTCTGCTTTGCTACAGTGTAATTAAAAGCATCTTCGGAATGTGCCAATTGCTGTCCCTAGTGACATCATTGCCAGATTTGTAATTACTTTTTTTTAAACTTTATAATAAATAGGTAGAGGGTCAAACTGACCCTCTATACTTATTTACCTGGAATAGGACAGACATCTGGGGGTCCCCCTCATTAAATTCATGCGTGGGTGTAGCTACCTCACTTGGGCATTGGTGGGTGGGGATATGAGCCTTTTGTCCTTAACATGGACAAAAGAACAAGTGGATGTGTGGGTGTGGGTGTGTGTGTAGCAATTTTCCTTAATGTTGATTATAAGATAGGAAAAGAAGTAGCCCCCTCCCCAAAGCCTTTATTGAACCATCTGATTCTAGAACTTGCTAGGTCTTAATGCTTGCGATTCTCTGCACAGTCCAGAGGTTTCCCAATCCACCCATAAGCCAACTGTTCCTACCAAAGATCCCTCTGAACATATCTGACAAGAGGCTAGTGAGACATGTTCTCGCAGCCAGGACCCCCTCTTTATACGAGCGACTTCTTGCTACTGTGCAGGTGTGGCCACACTTGCGCATGTGCAGTCTGGACACTCTTGTATTTGGATAACAGCATGGCTGCAAACAAGAAGACCGTCTGCGACAGTGGCGGTGGGGTCAAGAAGGACATGGAAAGACTAGACAATCAAAAGCTTCCCTCGCTTACATAAGTATGTAACCTTTTTTTAATGTTACAGGTTTGTTTTAAAGGACATCTGAGTTAAAAAAGGTTGGTCCAAAAAAAAAAAAAAAAAAAGAATCTATACATATTTGAAAGGACAACTGAAGTGAGAATTATATGAAGGCTGCCATATTTATTTCCTTTTTATACAATACCAGTTGCCTGGCAGTCCTGCTATTCTATTAGGATGCAGTAGTGTCCGAATAATGCCAGAAACAAGCATGAAGCTAATCTTTCAGATTTGACAATAATGTCAGAAACACCTGATCTGCTGCATGCTTGTTCAGGGTTTATGGCTAAAAGTATTAGAGGCAAAGGGTCAGCAGGGCTGCCAGGCAACTGGTATTGCTTAAAAGGAAATACCATATTTTGCGCCGTATAAGACGCTCCGGAATATAAGATGCACCCAGGTTTAGAGGGCAAAAACCAGGGGGAAAAAAATATACATACTAAACCTGGTGCGTCCATGTTCCAGGAGCGTCTTGTACATGTTCTAGCCCAGATGGTGTCCTCGTGTATCCCCATGTGTCCTGATGTGTGCTCCTGTGTAACCCATGTCTGCCCCATGTGTGCCTAGCGTGTCTGCCCCATGTGTGCCCAGCGTGTCTGCCCCATGTGTGCCCAGCGTGTCTGCCCCATGTGTGCCCAGCGTGTCTGCCCCATGTGTGCCCAATATGCCCCACTCCAATATGCCCCCCCAGACCTCCTCGCTCCCCCCCCGCTAGCCTCCTCTCCCTCCCCCTCATCTCTCCTGGCCCGCCCTGTGCTGTAATGTATAGCGGCAGCTTACCTTCCAAGCGCCCGCGGTGGATGCAGACATCGGTCTCCACGCTACTTCTCACTTTTGTGTCCGGCTTGTACTGATGTCATCAGTACAAGCCGGACACAAGAGCGAGAAGTAGCGTGGAGACCGATGTCTGCATCCACCGCGGGCGCTTGGAAGGTAAGCTGCCGCTATACATTACTGCACAGGGGGGGGGGGGGGGGTCAGGAAAGACGAGGGGGAGGGAGAAGAGGCTAGCGGGGGGTAGCGCGGAGGTCTCCCGCTATACATTACTGCACAGGAGGGGGCCAGGAGACGCTAAGGGGGAAGCGGACAAAAAGGCAGGGAATTCCCAACATGGCGGCGGGTCGGCGCTTCGTATCGACGGGCGTTCGGAAGTTGGGGATTCCCTGCCTTTGCCATTTAAGACGCAGGGACTTTTTCTCCCCATTTTTGGGGGAGAAAAAGTGCGTCTTATACGGCGACAAATACGGTATGTATGGCAGCCACCATATCCCTCTTGCTTCAGTTGCCCTTTAAGTAGGCAATCCACAGCAGAATCACTGTCTCCATTTCCCCCCACAAGATTGTTTCCCTGGAAATAAGTATACTAGGTACTAACCACAAGTAGTTAGTGACCAACTGGAAAGTCATCACCCGTGCATAGACAGTTCGCTCTTGGACGCTGCTCTATCAGCAGCAAGGGGAAACAGAGATAGCGATACAGGAGTGGATAGCCTATTTAAAGTAAGTATAGATATTTAAGCCAAAGTTTTCAACTCTGGAGTCCTTTAAAGCAAACCTGTACTGGCAGGAGAACAAAAAGTTAGATACCGTATTTTCTGCCATTTAAAACTCACTTTTTCTCCCTCTAAAAAGGTCTTAAACGGCGAATGCAGGGAATCCCCGACTTACAAAATTCCAGCCGCTACGTCGGGGATTCTCTGCATAGGCTTCCCCTGTGTGGTCTGCTCCCTCTACCGTGTCTCCTGCTCCCCCTATAGAAGTAGTAAGTATAGCGGCAGCTGTCTTACCTAATCCATGGTGCCGGCAGGGAACACAGACCTCCTGTTCCGCCCAGCTCCCAGTAATGGCTTATGCTGATGCTGCGATCAGCACAAGTTGTTTACTAGGGGGAACCGTGCAGAAGGGAAGAGGTCTATAATCCACGCAGCCGCCATGGATTAGGTAAGACACTGCTGCTACTCACTTCTACTCAAAGGTGAAGGTGGAAACAAGGGGAGGGCGAGTGGACAAACGGATGGGAAAGGAATGAGGACAGAGTGGGAAAGACAGGGGACACCTGGGAACAGAAGGCGGCACACAGGGGACAGAAGGGGACACCTGAGGACAGAAGGGGAGACAGAAGGACACCAATTGAGGGAGAGCATGTACAAGACAGTCCTGGAATATGGACACACCAGGTTTAGTATATGTATATTTAAAGGGTTTTTGCCCTCTAAACCTAGGTGTGTCTTATATTCGGAAGAGTCTTACCAAGGTAGAGGGAAGCCTCTGGAGAGGTTTTCCTTGTCCCCCTCGACCCCCCTCCCCGCCACTGGCCGGCACCCGTTGATAGTTTGTGGCCATGCTCCCCTTTGTGAACGAGCGCATTATACTTTGTGAATTTTCCAGCTGCAATTTCCATTGTTTTTTCACATTTGCGATTCTGCAATTTTTCCTATTCGTTTTTTTTCCTTGTGCATGTTTTGTAAATGATTTATTTCTGGATACCAATGAAGTTAATTTACATTAAACTGTATGTAATTAACCTCATAATAGCATGTGATTTACAAACCAAATGCGATTTTTATGCAATTAAATTGACTCATATTACATCCAATTTGCACATCTCACACAAAAAGAAATGCAGCACTGTTGCTCCATTTAAAGCTGCAGGAAAATTGGATCAGAAGAATCACACAACACAACTCACACGCAATGCCATTCAATTGCATTAGATGTGCGGCAGATGCAAATTTGCACAAAGGAAAACCGCACGGAAATTCAGTCATGTGTGAAGGCCCCTTATTGTTTGAACATTGATAGGAGAGCTCGTTCTTTCAAAGATTGAGCAGATGGTAGTGCAGAGAGCCACAGGAAGGAGTGACACGAAATGAGGCTTCCCAGCATTGCACTACAGCCAGAAATTGAGATTTGATATGATCAAGTGGGGAAAATTTTAAATGACAGAAAACCAGGTAGATATTGATAATTTAAGACATCTAAGTGTTTAAGGAACGCGCAAGAATTCTTTAACTTATAAGAGCAAAGTGAAACTTTCTTTATAGATGGATTATGCTAATTGTTAATATGTTATGCCGTATAGAAAACTCTGTTGCCATTATACCAGTACTTTGGGCAGGATTTTTGTGATATACTTTATTCTTATACTTTTAAATAATAAGAAAAAAAATTGAAATAGTTACAAGATGGATAAGGCAATAGACTGTATATTTACCCTTGGTGAGCTCCAGTTCATTTTAGGAAAAACACTGCCACCCAGAGAATTAATAGCTTCCTGCACTTTTATAGAAAACTCTGGGAATTCTGGTGCCTGCAAAAATATTTCCAAACAAACAAGAATACTTAATTAGCTTAGTAAATTATATCATAATAAACAATGTAGAGTCAATTACATGCACTTAAAGCGGACCCAAACCAAACTTTAATTCAAAATATTCAGGTGCACCACACTGACACATACAAAGATAAATAAACACTCCTTCAGGCCTATGAGCATTTCAATGCATGCTTTTCACCCTTCTCTTTTCATTACTAGGGTTATACAAGTGGCAGACATTAGCAATTCCTCCTTTGCCAGACACCTCCTTCTCCACCAGTTTGCCAGTTTCTGTCCCGGCAATATGAAAGGAAGGGAGGGGTTCCTCCAATAAATGTAATGTATTTTATATTTGTCATCATGCAGCTGAAAAAAGGCTGCTGTTATTATAAATTTAGAAAATAGATTTTATTTCTGAAATCTTGTATTTTTAATTTGGGTCCACTTTAAAAGAACTCCACAAACATTAATTGGATTAGGCATTGTGTGTGTTTGTTAAGGGGGAAGGGGGGCTTTGTATTAATACCGTAAACATTGTGTTGTTCCTTCAGATGTTATAAGCTGCTAACTTTTCATGTCCATCATACTTTCACTCTCGCTATTTATCTGATGCTATCAAAACAGGAGTATTACCTAAATAGAAATAGCTGCCTGCTGAACAGTGACAAAGAAAATTTCAGACAAGAATAGGTGGACATTACTTGGGAGAAACTATTATTGTTAAAGCAAACCTGAAGTGTAAATAAACAAAATAAAGAACCACGTCCTCCTGGCACTCATCAATGCTGCACACAGATCCCCAAAAATGTCAGATTTTTGAATGTGACCCCCTCCTCTTCATGCATGAGTGCGTCTGAACTGCACTTGAGCAAGTATGGCTCAAAAGATTTTTAACCTCCTGGGCGTTATGCCGGAGGGTTTGCAGCCGACAGTGCCCCATTATACATTTTATGCGATCGGATAGCTGTAATAGCTTCAGCTAGCACTAGGCTATCTAGTAGTGGTGGCCGGCATCCTCAGATTACTTTTGATCCCCGCCGATCACCGCTAAATACATTACCCAGCCTGGATCCAGCAATCGGCGCAGCCTCCCCGGACAGCTCCGCTGTTCTCTATGGGGAGGATCGCACATGATGTCATGACGTCACGCGCAGACCCGATCCTCCCCATAGAGAGGACGGAGATGTGCAGGGAAGCTGCGCCGATCGCTGGATCCAGGGGGGGGGGGGGGGTAATGTATTTAGCGGCGATCGGGGGGGATCAAAAGTAATCTGAGGATGCCGGCCACCACTATTAGCTAGCCTAGTGCTAGCTGAAGCTATTACAGCTATCCGGTCGCTTAAAATTATAATGGGGGACTCCTGGGGACAGCCGGCAGTATGCCCGACACAGTGTCGGGTATACCACTAAGCAGGTTAATATAAAAACATGATTTTTATGAGACTTCAGAGTCTTTTTAAAGAGAACCAGAGACGAAGCACCCTCATGTATTTTATTACATTTATCAGTGGGAACATGACAGTAAACACCTACCCTGCTTTTAGTTTTATTCTTCTCAGTCTAATCTATCTGTTATCAACTGTGATAAGAATCCACCGACTGATTCAGTCTAGGTTTGACCTGGAATCATTATAGCTGAGTCACTCTTCTGTGGAGTCTTTTCAAGCCCAAGCCTGCCCCCTCCTGGCCCAATACTTATATGGGAGGGGCTGCTGCTGCCGAAAAAGAAGCTCTGAAACAGACAAGTGTATCTGTGTGCAGTGTACAGCCAGTCATTATCTACTGCAGGGGTGCCCACACTTTTTCAGCTCGCGAGCTACTTTAAAATTTGCCAAGTCCAGGAGATCTATCAACATTTAAAGTGTTGCAGACCCCGCCCCCCCCCCCCCCGTCACGAATAGCCCCCAGGTACAAGTGCCTCCAGTATAGGTAGCTAAGTATAGGTTCCTTCAGCAAAGGTAGCTGGGTACAGGTGCCTTTAGCATAGGTAGGTGGGGATAGGTACCTTTAGCATAGGTAGGTGGGGATAGGTGCCTTTAGCATAGGTAGGTGGGGATAGGTGCCTTTAGCATAGGTAGGTGGGGATAGGTGCCTTTAGCATAGGTAGGTGGGGATGGGTCCCATTAGTATAGGTAGGTGGGGATGGGTCCCTTTAGCATAGGTAAGTAGGTGGGGATGGGTCCCTTTAGCATAGGTAAGTAGGTGGGGGTGGGTCCCTTTAGCATAGGTAGGTAGGTGGGGGTGGGTCCCTTTAGCATAGGTAGGTGGGGATGGGTCCCTTTAGCATAGGTAGGTGGGGATGGGTCCCTTTAGCATAGGTAGGTGGGGATGGGTCCCTTTAGCATAGGTAGGTGGGGATGGGTCCCTTTAGCATAGGTAGGTGGGGATGGGTCCCTTTAGCATAGGTAGGTGGGGATGGGTCCCTTTAGTATAGGTAGGTGGGGATGGGTCCCTTTAGCATAGTTAGGTGGGGATGGGTCCCTTTAGCATAGGTAGGTGGGGATGGGTCCCTTTAGCATAGGTAGGTGGGGATGGGTCCCTTTAGCATAGGTAGGTGGGGATGGGTCCCTTTAGCATAGGTAGGTGGGGGTGGGTCCCTTTAGCATAGGTAGGTAGGTGGGGATGGGTCCCTTTAGCATAGGTAGGTGGGGATGGGTCCCTTTAGCATAGGTAGGTGGGGATGGGTCCCTTTAGCATAGGTAGGTGGGGATGGGTCCCTTTAGCATAGGTAAGTAGGTGGGGGTGGGTCCCTTTAGCATAGGTAGGTAGGTGGGGGTGGGTCCCTTTAGCATAGGTAGGTGGGGATGGGTTTCTTCAGCATAGGTAGGTGGGGATGGGTCCCTTTAGCATAGGTAGGTGGGGATGGGTCCCTTTAGCATAGGTAGGTGGGGATGGGTCCCTTTAGCATAGGTAGGTGGGGATGGGTCCCTTTAGCATAGGTAGGTGGGGATGGGTCCCTTTAGCATAGGTAGGTGGGGATGGGTCCCTTTAGCATAGGTAGGTGGGGATGGGTCCCTTTAGCATAGTTAGGTGGGGATGGGTCCCTTTAGCATAGGTAGGTGGGGATGGATCCCTTTAGCATAGGTAAGTAGGTGGGGGTGGGTCCCTTTAGCATAGGTAGGTAGGTAGGTGGGGATGGGTCCCTTTAGCATAGGTAGGTAGGTGGGGATGGGTCCCTTTAGCATAGGTAGGTAGGTGGGGATGGGTCCCTTTAGCATAGGTAGGTGGGGATGGGTCCCTTTAGCATAGGTATAGGTAGGTGGGGATGGGTCCCTTTAGCATAGGTAGGTGGGGATGGGTCCCTTTAGCTTAGGTAGGTGGGGATGGGTCCCTTTAGGATAGGTAGGTGGGGATGGGTCCCTTTAGCATAGGTAGGTGGGGATGGGTCCCTTTAGTATAGGTAGGTGGGGGATGGGTCCCTTTAGTATAGGTAGGTGGGGGATGGGTCCCTTTAGTATAGGTAAGTAGGATAGGTGCCTCTAGCGTAGGTAGGGATAGGTTGCATTAGCATAGGTAGGATGGGTGCTCAATCACTTACCTCTCTCCAGCGGCGATGTCTGGTCTCCCCTCTCGGACTCGGAGCGTTCCGGTGTAGCGTGAGCAGCCCCGCATGCGCAGTAGGAGCCAGCGTCCTGTGCAACCACCGTCCAGCGTGTGCGCGTGTGCCCGGCGCCGCCAGCCAGCCATGACGTCGCGTCATGGCCTCTTCAGCCGCGCCTCCTCTCTCTTCCCCGCTTCCTATTGGCCGCTATTGGCCGGCGGCTGGCAGCAAAATATGATGGGAAAGCTGCCGGCCGCAAATTGTGATGGGACGCGGCCAAGAGGCCGCGATCTACCAAATAGGCGGTCGCGATCTACCGGTAGATCGCGATCGACCTATTGGGCACCCCCGATCTACTGTATGCAGTTTCATTTCTATGAGAGACAGTTCCTACAGGCAGCCACACAGCATACCAGAATAATAAAGTTGAAAGCAGACAGATGAAAGGCTGCAGCAGCCCTGCTTGTCTATAGTCTCATAGAGGCTAGACAGCATATCCAGAATAGTTTATAACCTGGGAGCAGAAGAGATATGAGCCGGCGGCCATATTGGATATTTCCTGGAGCAACAATGGATGAAAAACACTCAAAAAGGCACACCAGAGTGGCGAAATTATCAGGTAGAGCATTTATTCTTTACAAGCTATCAACTGATAAGTTTATTTTGTGTGAATCGTTCATCTCTGGTTCCCTTTAAGTCAGATGAGTTTGCTGGCCAATCAAGCACAGTCAAGCATGGTCATTAACCACTTCCCTACCACTGTTTTTTCCCCTTCTGTACCAGAGCCATTTTAACATCACACTCCTCCCATTCATTCGCCAATAACTTTATCGCTACTTCTCACACTGAAATGATCTATATATTATTTTTTGTGGAACAAACTAGGCTTTCTTTGGGCAATACTTTTTGCTAAGAATTATTATATTTTATATACATCCTCCAAATATTAGATTTCTCTCTTATACTTTTTGACATAGAGCCTGAACAAGCAGGCAGCAGATTAGGTGTTTCTGACATTATTGCTTCAGGTGTTATTTAGACACCACCGCAGCCAAATAGATGAGCAGGGCTACCAGGCAGCTGGTATTGTTTAAAAGGAAATAAATATGGCAGCCTCCATATCCCTCTTGCTTCAGGTGTCCTTTAACATCCTATGTCCATGAGTAAGGTCCTTGCTTAAAGCGGACCCAAACCAAACATTTTTTTTAATTCAAAATATTTAGTTGCACCACTCTGACATACAAATATAAATAAACACTCCTTCAAGCCTATGAGCATTTCAGTGCATGCTTTTCACCCTCCTCTTTGCATAACTAGGGTTATACAGGTGGCAGCCATTAGCAATTCCTCCTTTGCTGGACACCATCTACTCCACCAGTTTGCCAGATTATTTGCCGGCAATATGAAAGGAAGGGAGGGGTTTCTCCAATAACTGTAAAATATTTTATATTTGTCATCATGCAGCTGAAAAAAGGCTGCGATTTATTATTATAATTTAGAAAATAGATTTTATTTCTGAAATCTTGTATTTTTAGTTTGGGTCCACTTTAAAGGACAACTGTAGCAAGAGGGCTATGGAGGCTGACATATTTATTCCCTTTGCAATACCAGTTGCCTGGCTACCCTGCTGATCCTCTGTCTCTAATACTTTTAGCCATAGACCCTGCACAAGCATGCAGCAAATCAGGTGTTTTTGACATTGTCAGATCTGACAAGATTAGTCGCATGCTTGTTTCTCGTGTTATTCAGAAAGCCAAAGAGATAAGCAGGGCTGCCAGGAAACTGGTATTGTTTAAAAGGAAATAAATATGACAGCCTACATATCCTTCTCACTTCAGTTGTCCTTTAAAGGTCAACTTGAAAGCGGATCTTACCGTAAGGGTTGCCGTGTTTTCATCATCTGACCACTGTTGGAAACAGAGAAAATATTAGTTCAACATTGTGCAAATTTTAAAAACATAAAACTAGAGCCAAGTATTTTTATATACAACTGGTAAGTCTTGGCTAAATGTGCACAACACAATGAAAGCTTAGCCAACTTTATACAGAAAAGAACAGTGAAATTCTAAAACATATTTAGGATGAAGACATAAGGGTTTAATGCACGAACACAGTGAATCCAGCGCAAGAGACTTGGGCGCAGCCGGCGCCACCACAGGCCATAATAGGAATTATGACTATAGCAGCGCACAGTGAGCAACTTCGGCGCCGTCAGAAGACGGAGCTGAAGTTAGTTTTAAAACACAATAATTCGGCTTCCAGCAATTGCTGGAAGCCGAATTATTGCATTCCCCACCATCCATGGTGGCCTGGAGGGGGAACAGTATTTAACATGGCCGGGAACTTGCACAGGAGCAGCCAGCTGTACCCTGTGCCCAAGTCTCCCGTGCAGATTCCTCTCGTACGCCTAATGCACGAAAGGTCTGTAATTCAATTGGTTCTAACGCCTGGGGAGCACTGCCTGTTACACTGTTAGCTCTATGCACATTACTGGAATAATGCGCACATTGCTATGCATCGTGTGCCCTTAATAGTGAAATGGGCAGTGCTCCCGTCATTAGAACTGGTAACATTGCTGTGCGCTGTCTGCGCACGGCATAATTACAGCCCTTTCGACCTTCAGGCCCTTAAACTGGATCCAAGATGAACTTTTACTCATTGCATAATTGTGTTCCTTTCCTATTGTTTGTAGGGAATTCCTCAAGCCAAATACTTTTTTGTTTTAATACTTTTATTTCCTATAAACTGAACAAGCCTGGTCCACAGCATTTCAGAGAGCCTTGGCATTTTCAGACAGTAGCAAGGGCTCATGGGAGGTCAGTCTGGGCAGGAGGAGGGGGAGGTATTACTAGCCAGATATTTCAGAGGCAGAGGGGAGGAGGGAGGAGGAGGGGGGATTAGGTTTATTTTCACAGGCAGAAAGCAGGAGAGTGGCTTCCTGTAGCGGCGATGTGTATTGCCGTTACCAGGGGAACCGCTCTCCTGCTTCCTGCCTCATCACAGCAGCCGCGGGGCGAGCTGCTGTAAAGCACAATAATACGCATGGAGGCAGAGAGGAAGCGACCGCCAGCTAAGGTAACGGCAGCGGCCGCGGAGGGGGCAGAGCGTATGCTGGGGCACTATACTACCCATACTGGGGCACTATACTAGCTATGCTGGAGCACTATACTAGCTATAATGGGGCTATAACAATAACAAGTAACTATAACAAGTAACCTGTCTATATATCTTATCTAAAGTTTAGATAGTTTACACAGCAAATCTAGCTGCAAACAGCGTCAATAGAATATGATTAGATCTTCCTGTGATACAATGACAGCAGCCATTTTGTTTGTAAACATTACACACAGGCAAGCTTATCTGCAACTGCAGCAAAACCTAATCCGCCTTCCTCCTCCCTCCTCCCCCTGAAATCTCTGGCTAGTAATACCACCCCCTCCTCCTGCCCAGACTGAGCTCCCATGAGCCCTTGCTACTGTCTGAAAATGTCAAGGCTCTCTGAAATGCTGTGGACGAGGCTTGTTTAGTTTATAGGGAATAAGAGTATTAAAACAAAAACAAAAAAGTATTTGGCTTGAGGAATGCCCTATAAACAATAGGAAAGGAACACAATCATGCAATGAGTAAAAGATCATCTCGGATGCACTTTAAATTTTGCTTGGTGAACAATTATGCTGTTTGTTTTATGAAATATGCAAGGATAAACATTTTTCCAAGCTTATTGTTTGTAGATTATGTTTCATCTGTTTCTAAAAACAGAAGAGCAAGATGCAAAAGAGGCAAGATAAACGTTATATTGGTACAGGGTTATAACTAAGTTAATCAAGCCTGTTTTCATTTGCTAATAGTGGTAGGCATAAAGCAGTGCTTTCTACTTTCATTCATTATTTTCAGAGGTCGAAGACTCAAACATTAAATGTATGAAGGAACAGAACTACCTGCACCTCCTCCTCCTCTTCCACTTCATTACTGTTGGAGTCTGGATAGGAACACACTGCTGAGTCCTCCCTGGAAAAAAAATGGAATGAAAAATTACTTCCTGTGTACACTAGAACACATATTTAAAGCACCACGATCGCGGAAAACTCTAAAATTTTAAATGCATGTACGGTATATGCATAAAAAAAAAAAAAAAAACACCTTTGTTCTAGAAAAAAAAATAGCACTATAAATGCATTTTTTCTAACAGTGCTGTCACTTGTCATAGCTTATAAAACTCCTGTCAGATGGTTACTGATTACCGTAAGTGACAGCAAAATAGGAGAAAAGTTATTTATAGTGCATTTCACTCTGGTAGAAATATACTTTTTATACAGATGCATTTAAATTTATAATTTTTGCAACAGCGGTGCTTTAAGAGTGCAGGCATAAGTTTGCACAACCCCAGGTACATGGATACAGTAGATTAAAACACACAGGAAGCTTAAAGTAAGTTATCATATGGTGAATGTCGTGAATTCTCATCCCAGTCATAACAATGGTACCTAACAAAAGAATCAGGAGTGCTCATAAAATGCCCGATAAACACCACCTAGTTTAATGAATGAAATATTATGTATGTGACAAGAAAGAAATGAATACATTTCCACTGTTGGTTATCCTGGTTATGTGCTATAGTACCATGCCTTATAAGACTTCAAATTATACACACCAACCAGAATACTCTTAACTGATCATTCTCATAGGAATTCTACATTGACTGGCTATGGTTTTTGTTTTCCTGGTTGACAATTTGTTTTTACAAGGTCTGCTTCAGCTTGGTTTGTGCATTATCTAACCACTTTGTAAACAAGAATTTTATTACGCCTGGTACACACGATGCAATTTCCTAAACAGATTCAGTCAAATCAATAATTTCCAACAGGTCTGATCTGATTTCTGATCAGAAAATCGTTCAGAATAACAATAAGAAATAAGATCAGACCTGCCGGAAATAATAGATTTGATGGTCTGATGGGAAATTGCATTGTGTGTAACAGACTAAAGAGATTGTCACAAATGGGCATTTCAAAGACTCTAAATATCCACTGTTACCAAGATGATCTTTCATAAGTAAGACACAGCTGTTTGCCCTGTGTATTTACTTTTTTTGCCTTGGAGATCTTACACTGTGCACTGAAAGAATACTTATAATAAAACAATCACAGCACAGTTACGAGTCAAAAGTGCTTTTTGGTTACACAAGAAAAACAAATTAAAAGTGGCATTGAATGACAAATGTGAAAAGTACATCTCAGGCAGTAATCATGGAACAGCAGCAAGATCAGTGAAGAACCATTATGGAAAGAGGAGTAGTTACAATAGATTCATATATTTCACAGATACACAGACAAAGTGGCAATATGACCTTCTAGATAGGATAAGGCTACCTTCACAGCGGGTGTTGTGTTTTGTCCCCTATAAAAGCAGAACCGCAACAAGGTGTAATAGTTGCCGTGCATATTATGTCTCATAAAGGGAAGCAATTAAAAGTATGCTTTACTGTCATCGCTAACTTGCACATTTTGCGGTTACGCACTGCATGCAGTGGGTTGGAATGTTGTACACCACACTGTGAACATCGCATAGGGGTATCATCGCAGTTCGATGTTCCAGCTACAATGTGGCCGTTAAATTGCAATGCACCACTGTGAACGAACACCACTGTTTATTTAAAAAATAAAATTTCAGGCGCTCCTGACATCATTTGTATTAGACAAAAAAAAAAAAAAAAGTCAGTCAATACCAGCTAACTCAAGTATTAGAGACAGGCAGCAAGAGACATGCAAAATCAGAAACAGATACACACTACAGGGATAACAAGAAACTGTACCTTCCAGAGACGACTAGAGTTCCATCATCCAGCAAGTAGTCTTTCACATTTTCTGGCAGTGGAATTATAACACTATACAAAAGAAGTAAACACAAGTCGTATGAGAGAACAGAGGTTGTGCTCAACTTACAGTTATAACTCCAACTTTAAAATAACCATCACAAAACACACCAGCTTTTTAACATATATGTTTTTACTGAAGTACGACAATAGAAGAGTCTTTGTTTTACAAGCAAGACAACAAGACAACCTGCCTTGCATTGTCAGTTGTTACTGAGATGGAAGTGATCACTCCCAATTGTGCATACATATAGACAACCTGTGGATGTGAGGTAAACTCCTTAACATGAAATGAATGTGTCATGGCAGTATACCCAATGATGCTGCTGTGGTGGAGGAAATCATTTATTTTCATGCTTCAAGTCTAGATTAAGGGGAATTAAATATAATATTTGAAGTAAGAGACCTCCCAGAGACAAAGTAAAAGTATGCTGAGGAGAATGAACAAATACATTTTATTAAAAAAAAACAAAACAAAAAAAAAAAACCACCACCACCACACACATTTAAATGCAAGCCTGAACAAAAAAATAAATGTACCGTAATGAATTGTGGGTAC
Source organism: Hyperolius riggenbachi (assembly GCF_040937935.1). NCBI lineage: Eukaryota > Metazoa > Chordata > Amphibia > Anura > Hyperoliidae > Hyperolius > Hyperolius riggenbachi. The sequence goes on along the minus strand of NC_090648.1, from coordinate 248,218,649 downwards.
TTTTCCGTTAGCCGGGCGCATCCTCTAGGTGGCGATAATTACTATTCCCCCTCCAGGATAGTAGGGAAAGATGCAACTCTGCTGGAGTTCTAACGCCACCTAGAGGATGTGCCCGGCTAACGGAAAAGAACCGAATTGTGTCTGTGGTAGCAATGGTAAACAAAAAGCACCAACAAAGCCAGTGTGCAAATATAGTTACCGTAAAAAGGTTATATGTTACAGCAGGAGAGGTAATGTATACCAGATATGTTAATAGCAGGGGCACACATGGAAGTACATGTGGTAAGCAATATATCTATCCGAGTTTAATTATATTCCAACAGCGATGAAACTGTGAAGAAACGCGGAAAAGCCGCCGTCTCTCAAGGTGAGGCGACTGTCTCCGCCTCCAGCATGGCGTCAACGCGGAAAAACCGCTGCATGCCGCATAGGCAGAGCGGCGGAATCCACATTGGGAACAGCGGAATCCGCATTGGAAAAGGCGGATTTCGCATTGGAACTGGATACATTGCAAGACAGTTCTAGTGTGGCTGGGACTGATAGTCCACCAGGATTCAGAGTAACGCGCGCGCGCGCACAGAGACAGAGCTTATATAACAGCCAGAAGTGAGTCAGCTGACCAGGCTGGTCAGCTGACATTTTCCACAACTCTTATTGGTCCAGCAATTAGGGAGGTCCTGGAAAGGTCCTTGGGTATATATACTGCTGGCTGTTCACTTGTTCCTTGTCTGGCGTTGCGATCACATACGTGGGAGCACCCAGCTCCGTAGTCAGATCCGCAAGTGTGCCGGGACCAGCTGGAGCTGTAATCCTACACTTAGCTAGATTCTGTTGATAGCTAAAGTACTAGTTTGATTGTGATTATCTGTTATGACCCTTTGCCTGCCTGACTATCCTCCTGAACTCTGATCTTGCACCTCGATATTTCTGATACTCTGTTGCCGAACTCCGGCTCGTTCCTAGACTCTGCTTCTGCCTCCTGATTTTGTACCTCGATATTTCTGATACCCTGTTGCCGATACCCTGCCTGTACTTAGACTCCGCCTTTGCCTCCTGATCTTGTACTTTATCTGTCCGTGTGTGTATGACCTGGCTTGTCCGACCTCGAGAACCGACCTTACTATTGGAGGCGGTTCCCCGTCCTGTCAGTGACACCTCCTCCTGAGTGTCACTTTCAGACCATCCTTCCTACTGTCAGTCTGACTCCTCCCGTCTTGGAGAGCTCAGGTCTGCGGAAGGAATCTGTGCAGTACTCCTTGCTGCACTGAGGCCTAGTCCTCTAAGTGTTACCGTTACACCAAACACTACACTCTACTCAGGTGAACAGAGGTTAGCGAGTATATCGGATTGTCAGTGATACTGCAGATCACTTATAATCTGGTATACATCTGTATTCCCAGTGATACTGCAGATCACCGGTAATCAGATCCTCTCTGTGCTTCACCGATCGTTACAGAAACATTTGTAAAAAAGCATACCACCTTGCCACAGTGCACTAATAGTCATTAGATCTTGTCTCAGCTCAGCTGTCACTGCTGGCTACAGCACCCCTCCACACCCACAGAAAGAATGATCATCAATTAAAAGAGACGGCTGGAGCTTCCTCGTTGGACGGATGTCTTTTTTCAACCAAACTACCTATGTAACTATGTAAGGTATGCAAGTGACAGTTTCTCTCCAGTCAGGACCTAGTCGGTCTATAGGGTAACCCTCACTGATAAGGAATTAGGCCTGGAACCCACTTTAAGATTGAACCAGCGGTGTGTGCAGTGATTCCTAGGGTGATTGCCCTGTACAGCGCTTCCTATTAGTAATATTACTGATTCAAGTTTTTTTTCATTTATTTATTCTACTTACCAGGTGTCTGGCTTCTAGCCATAGCCCCGCCCTCTAAAGGAAGAGGCCATTGGTGCTTCTCTAGGACTAATCACAGAAGCGCCTGTGATACTTCACAAAATCAGGGCCACCTGCAGTTAATGTTATGCGCACTGCATCGTGCATTGCTAAGGAAGCGATGCGAGTAACTAAGGAAGGCACACTCCTTACATGGCAGCGCGCACTGCTATGTAAGGTGTGCATAGGGTGCACTACGGCACATTAAGCAGCGCTGCTTGATGAATCAAGCCTCGAGAGCCTTCCCTCTACATAGGTAAGTATCTATTTTCCCCCACTCGCCTCAGGTTCACTTTAAAGGACAACTGAAGTGATAGGAATATGGAGGCTGACACATTTATTTTCTTTTAAGCAATACCAGTTGCCTGACTGTCCTGCTGGTCCTCTGTCTCTAATACTTTTAGCCATAGACCTTGAACAAGCATGCATCAGATCAGGTGTTTCTGACAATATTGATAACAAGATTAGCTGCATTCTGGTTTCTGGTGTTATTCAGACACTTCTGGTGACAAATAGATGAACAGGGCTGCCAGGCAACTGGTATTGTTTAACCACTTAAGGACCACAGGCCTTACCACCCAAACAAGCCCCTCCCCCAAGGAACCAGGCTATTTTTTAAAAATTAGGCCACTGCAGCTTTAAGGGCTCGCTGCAGGGCCGTACAACTCAGCACACAAGAGATTCCCCATCCCCTTTTCTGCTCACCAACAGAGCTTTCTGTTGGTGGGCTGTAATTGCTCCTAGAATGTTGGCTTATTTTTTAATAAATATTTTTTTTAAAAATAAATAAGTCCTTTTTTTATTGTTTATTTCCCCAGCCCTCCCTCCGCCAGCCTATAACAGCGATCAGCTGTCATAGGCTTCAGCCAATGAGAGCTGATTGCTCTCCTGCGTCCCAGGGGGACAGCCGTGTCACACGGCTGTCCTCAGTACATTGCTGCATGATGTAAATAGACGGCAGTTTTGGCGTCTAATGGTCCATAGCGGCAATCGCCGCTGAGAGACTGACGGAGCAGAGCATCAGCGCGCACAATCTCCAGCAAAACACGCCCCCAGATCGAGTCCTGGGGCTGCCGCTCCGCTCATGCCCATTGGCGTGAGGCGGACGTTAAGTAGTTAAACAGTAATAAATATGCCAGCCTCCATATTCTTCATATTTCAGTTGTCCTTTAAAGAGAGTCTGAGGCCTAAATAAAAAACAAAAAAAAACACACACAAACCTAAGGAGAGGGAAGGCTCTGGGTCAGCATGCATTCTCGTGCATGCACAGTATGGAGCGGCCCGTCTTCGGGAGCATTCAGGCTCCCTAAGACTGCCAAAGCCTCCCATAGCGGAAGAGAGAGCAGTCCCCGACCTATTAGTCGGAAACAGCTAAAAGGAAAGACAGCAGTGGAACGAGGGGACCGTGGGAGGAACGGGAAGGCTCTATAGGACCCCGAGTCTTCCCTCTCCTTAGGTTAGTATCTGTTTTTGTTTTTTACTTCACGCTCACTTTAAAGGGAAACTGTGATGAAAACCTTTTAAATGTAACCTTTTAAGCCGCATGAATGTGAGTCTCACGTCCGCGGCCGGTGCTTTTCTATCTGCAGGGATGTTAGACTCATGTCCGTGCAGTTTGCGGGTGTTATAATTTAAGTAGGCCTCAGTTATTTGGACTGAGTTAGTCAAAAAGGCTTGGGGAGCAGACCTGCCCTTTAAGGGGATTTTCTCTGAGAGAGAAAATCTGCAGTTCTGTCAGCAGAACCAGAACATACCAAGAAGCTGTTCTATGGACAAGGCCACAGGTCTCCCTGACCTGTGCATGTACACCACTAGAACAGTAAACATCAGCCATATTTACTAAAACACCAAATTCCATGTATGTATGTCAAAAGCCTCATTAAATATTAATCGAGTAGGTGTGTATGATGACACCACGAGTGGGTCCACCAATAGTCTGATCTAGGGGATGGCGAAGATGATGTCATATTTAACTCTTTCCTAGTCGGTATTAAACCCCAAGTGAGCGATGGGAGCTCACTCTGCTTCTTACTTTCACACTAGCTCTCAATGCTGACTGGAACCTCTAAGTATTTTTCATTCTATATGTAATCTGATATAATGTATGCTGTACATAGGTAGTCTAGTGTAACGTAGGTTAGAAAGAAGGTACCTGATTGACTTCAGCAGGAAGTTTAATCAAGAAGCTTGTAACGCAACATGAAGATTGGCGTGGCTAGGATATGATGAACTGTGTCTATCTGTATTTCTGTTTCCTGAATAAATAACGTGAATATTGAAGAAACCTGAGAAAGTCTATCTCCTGCTTGCTGTGATGAGTCGTATGTGCAACTCTTGCTGATGAGTTGCTGGTGCCGGAAAAAGGTGATTAGAACAGTTTATAACAGCGGGGTTACACGCAATCGTGCGGGCAGAAGACAGCGATCACAATGTCCCGGAAACAGGGGGATTGGCAGCAGGGGACATAAGAATGAGAATGTAAAAACAAAAACAGTATCATTCTCAGATTTAGTACCAATCATGCCGCCATGCTCCCTCCCACCGCTGATCGTTAGATTAATGATAGGGAACTTTTTCCCATTCATTCATCTCCCCTCTAGGTCGCCATGATCACCGGTATCAATGAGATGCCGGAGTCACTTCCGAAGTAACACAGTCACGCATTACTTCCTATTTGCATACTTATTGTACAAAATAGAAAATAATATGCGAGGACATCTTGTGACCAAATAGTAAAATTACACCTACAGACATTACGGACTAAATTTGTTTTTTATTATGCATGTCAAGAGGGTATATTATTATTAAATGATGGGCTTGTAATTAGTGATGGATGTAAAACTGAAAAAAATGCACCTTTACTTACAAATTAAATATGGTCACCATACATTGTAGTAGGGATATCATTTAAACGTTGCAATAACTGAGACAAAAGGGCAAATAAAATGTGCGGCTTTTATCCACAATTTTACCTTTTATTTTAAAACTATAATGGCCTAAGAGTAAAAATAATGATTTTTTCCCATAATGCATAGAATAATGTACCACCCAAAGAAAGCCTAACTGGTGGCGAAAACAAGGTATAGAGCATTCCGTTGTGATAAGTAGTCATAAAGTTATCCGGGAATAAATGGGAGAAGCGCAGAAATGTGAAAATTTCTCTCGTCCATAAGGGGACAACAACTCGCGGCCTGAAGTGGTTAAAGTGTACCTGAACTGTAACCCCCCCCCCCCCAAAACCATGGGTACATACATCAGTAAAGAGAAGCCCCTGGATAGTTCAGAGGTTTCCCCTATCTTCAAGCCCCCTCCATTCCTGCACTGTGACCCTTGAACATATTCAACAAAATTGTTGAATACGTTGCCAACAGCCTTGCTTTATAGTGTACCTGAGATGACAAGAATGTTTGGGTAGCAGCGAACGTATAAAACCGACAGACTGTGTAGGTGTGTATTATTTCACCAGATCTGTGTCAGAATATATCAATTTGGAAATTCCGTTTGGACCATATATGTATACATACATGCGCAATCAGACACACCCTACTACATATAGGCGTGGGTCTATAACGGAATTATTGCGCATATATGGTCGGACCAAACAAGGATCCCTCAGCTTGTACCGATTTGGGAGTTTCTATTGGACAATGTGTGTACATATAAATGCGCAATCAGACGTTACCCTAGTACATATAGGAGTGGGTCTCAACTAAGCCAAAAGCGCATATTGGTCATATGTGTACACATATATGCGCAATCAGACGCACCCTAATACATATAGGAGTGGGTCTCACATAAGCCGAGTGCGCATATAGGTCAAAATAATCAGAAAATCTCCGATTTATATCGATTGGAGGGTTTCCATTTGACCGCATGTAACATATCTGCGCAGTCAGATGCACCCAGTTGCATGTCCCCCATGGCGACGGGGGAAGCCAAACAGGAAATTCCGTTCTGAACGGGATTTTCTGTTTGCTCTGATTGCCGGAGACGATCGGAAGGGGGATGCCACTGCACAGCGGCTATCATGTAGCTAGCGCTAGGCTAGCTACATGATTTAAAAAAACAAATTAAAGTGCTGCATTGGGGAGGTTAAGGTTACAGACAATATTTAGGGGTTATATACAGCAATACAGGAATACAAGAAAAAACAGATCACGCAGCACAGTATGAGTACAAGGTAATGCTTAGTCAGTCACTGGATGGGAGCATTGGAATTAGGCCACATACACACATCTGATCATAGTCTTTGGAAAATGAAAGATCATAGACCAATTTTACCCCCTTCCATGTAGTATGAGAGCCATACTCTACACAGTCTATTCTATGGAGCTGCACTCCCCATCAGATAAAAATCTTTGCAAGATGCTGCACACAAAAGATCAGTATCTGCAAAAGATCTGTTCCTGCCAAAAATCCATTCCTGCAAATTGCAATGATAGTCTATGAGATCTGCAGATCATCATACACACGATTTAACTGACATTCATCTGCAGATCTGAAAATCCATCCAGGTGGATCTGATCTGCAGATGAATGTCTGTTAAACAAGGTGTGTATGATGATCTGCAGATATCATAGACTGTGAATGTATTTTGCAGGAACGGATCTTTTGCAGGAACAGATCTTTTGCAAATACTGATCTTTTGAATGTCTACAGCATCTTTGTGTGCAGCATCTTGCAAAGATTTCTATCTGATGAGGAGTTCAGCTCCATAGAATAGACTGTGAAGGTATGGCTCTCATACTACATGGAAGGGGGTAAAATTGGTCTGTGATCTTTCATTTTCAAAAGACTATGGTCTGATGTGTGTATGAGCCTTAAGGCAAGTTGAGTTCACTCAAATGCATAGCATGAGTGCACAGTAATGGAGGTGCATGAACAGGTAGGACACAAAAGGAGGAGGACCCTGCCTGAAGGCTTACAATCTAGAGGATACTGAATATTTAGTAGTATTACTACTACTGTACTAGTACTACTGCAGAGGTGCCCACACTTTTTCAGCTTGTGAGCTACTTAAATTAGCAAGTCAAAATGATCTACCTATGTTCAATTTTAGGAGCACACTCAGTATATACTGAATGGAAAATGTAGTGGGGTCGGGATCTACCAGAAGTCCTTTGCGATCTACCTAATGGGCACCCCTGTACTACTGTATTCAGTAGTGGAGCATTGCGGGTAACCACAAATGTTCACATAAAGCTGAATTTTTGCAAGTTTCCTTCTGTTTTAAGAAGGCAACTTTCACCAAACATTGCTTATTAATAGGAGGGCTTTTCAGTCTCTTTTATCCCCTATACATTCCTAGTGGTTTGGGTCACCCCAAGCTGCTTGGTTACTCTGTTTTGTTTTGAAAGAAACGTAAGTATGTGTACATAACTATTTACCAGTTTGCTGCCATAATGCTGATTTATTAAAGTTAGCCTAAGCCCTGCACGCAGTAGAGGCATGTGCAAATAAGCAGCATAGAGGTAATGACGTTTGTGGTTATGACATGGCCAAAAGAAGTGCAGCTCATTTACGTGTGAATGCCCTGAAGGCAAAGTAAAACCCATTCTGCTTGGTCTAATAAGTCACAGCAGCCAGATTGTGTACAAAGCTTCCAGCACTATAATATCCTTCATGTGAAGATCCATTGCCTGAATTCCACCTCACCTCCTAATACTGAGTCTCTTGAATCTGGGATACCACACAGAAAACTGGCAATTTACCACCTGCTCCTTCTTCATGCTGAATCCACAGGGAGAGGAAGTGTGTCACGCCTAATACCATCCCCGGAAAACAACACTTGGAACCTGTGAGACACGAAACTTTAGAAATCTGCATTGTGAGAAGATAAAGTGCATCGCGTACTCTTTTCTCACTGTTCAAACAGCCGCTGTTTTATCATACGAGGAATAAAGTGCAGTACTTCTCCCCAGGAAGCAGAGTTTTATTTTCGTGTCTTGCTTGGTTCCTAGTGTTAACTTCCGGGGATGGTGTTTGGTGTGACACACTTCCTGTCCCGGTGGATTCCGAAAGAAGGTGTGTGGTAGTTCAGATTCTAGATACTAGTTCAGCTGGTGAGGAGGCATTGAGTTTGTTGATCGTCACATACAAAATACTGAAGTAAGAAAGGACTTTCAGCATCCCCCTCCTCCCCTTGGACATTCAGGATGGGAGATAACAGTGAGTGCTGCGAGGTGTGTGCTGTGTGTGAATGTTGGAGTGTGTGTTTATAGGGTTATCCTACATTGTCGAGATGACCTACACTAATGATAGAATGATGGTGTAAACCATCGAGTTAACCTACAAATCGATATAACCTACATTAGAATTAATGGGTATTTGTTTGTTCTCCACACTGTAAATGCTAATAAATGATTTAAACATGACAATGTAGCAGATTTAGATGATTATTTATTTTGAAATTACCTACAGGTCAGTTTCGTCTACACTGTAATAATTAAAAATCAGAAATTTTACAAAGTACTTCAGTGAGGTATATATTTTGAGATATGATAAACTTTCAATTTTAATGAGGCAGTTTATTTAATCCTACAGACAACATTCCAGACTGTAGGACAGAATGATGATGTAGGTTAGCTAGATGAACAAAACCATCGAAATAGCCTACACGTCAGAATATCCTACATTAAACAAATTGCACCAAATCATTATAGTTAAAAGTGCTTCATCGCCTTACGTAAAGAGAAGGTAGCCTCCGGTTCCTAATGAGGCTGTACCTGTGCAATTTACCTTCAATTCCAGCCTACCAAATGAGATAATAGGAATGTATCCTGACTGTAGGAGAAAATAATGATGTAGGTTAGCTAGATGAACTAAACCGTCACAATAACCTACACGTCAAAGCATCCTACGTCCTATTCTTTAGCTCATGTTAATTCTTTTTAAAAGTGCTTCATCGCGTTACGTAAAGAGAAGGTAGCCTCTGGATCCTAATGAGACTGTACCTGTGCAATTTACCTTCAATTCCAGCCTACCAAATGAAATATCAGTCAGAAATCCTGACTGTAGGATAAAATGATGATGTAGGCTAGCTAGATGAACTAAACCGTCAAAATAGCCTACATGTCAAATCATCCTACCTTCCAATCTTTGGCTCAATATCATACTTTTTAAAAGTGCTTCTTCGCCTTACGTATAGAGAAGGTAGCCTCTGGATCCTAATGAGGCGTTACCTGTACATATAACCTTCCATGCCAGCCTACCAAAAGTGACAATTGTCATTTAATTGTATAGTAGGAAATATTGATAATGTAGAATAGCTAGACAAATATGTCGGAACCTCCTTCTCCCTATGTAACTGTGCAATATTTGACATTTAAAAAAAGTGCCTCAGTGTGGTACTTACTAATAATCCTAACGTAATCCTAAGGACCCTTTTCCATTGCTGAAGTGATGTGAATGCGACTACCTCGCCGCATCACATCACTTCCACTCCCGTTCGTGTCATGCGAAAGTGTATGGAGGGGACTGCGGCTGTGCGGGAATGTACAGCAGGCTGCAGATTCTCTAATCGCTCTGCACCGCTCCGCATGTAATGCTCGCAATGGAAACTCCTCCCTGGCGGTAAGCCCGTGCTGAGCACGGGCTATGCCGCCGGGAGGCACCGCTCAGGCCCCGCTGGGCCGATTTGCATAATTTTTTTTTTTGCTGCACGCAGCTAGCACTTTGCTAGCTGCGTGCAGTGCTCGATCGCCGCCGCTACGCCGCTATACGCGTCGCCGCAGCCGCCCCCCCCCCCAGACCCAGTGCGCTGCCTGGCCAATCAGTGCCAGGCAGCGCCGTGGGGTGGATCGATGACGTCATCCCGCCCCGTCGCCATGGCGACGGGGGAAGCCCTCCAAGAGATCCCGTTCTTTGAACGGGATCTCTTGATCTCCGATCGCGTTCCTGGCCACAATAGCGCCATCTATGCTGCTATAGCATATATCATATACCATATAGCAGCATAGAGGGTGCTAATGTGTCTGGGAACGCGAAGAATCACTCGCGTTCCCAGCCTGTCAGCTCCTGTCACCGAAACAGGAAGTGGCTGCCGGTGGGGCCAGGAGGATCGGAGGGAGACGGCGAGGGCACCGGACAGCTGCAGGGGGCTATTGGATGCCCAAGGTGAGTAAAACTCATTTTTTTTTGTTTGACTTAAGTGTCCCTTTAAGGTTCACTTTAATGAGTCTTTCCACGTCCTCTTCACCCTCCAATCTAGCTTTATGAAGGGGACAATAGTAATTATTTAGGTTACTGTGATCCGGTGCTGGCGCAGTAGCCACTCCCAGCTCATCCTCCAGCGGAAATAACAGTGCCCAATTGGGTCCGCTTACTGTCCAGGCAGTAATGCACCTGTGTACACAGCCAACAAGCTTGTTGGTTGTTTTCGCTGTTAGGTGCAAGAATGAAGGGGGAGCCTCATTAGGATCCTGAGTCTTCCTCCTCCCGATTTAAGTACCCCACTGGGGCAACTTTTTTTTCCTTCAGGGTACTGTTTGAAGCATTTCCTATTGGTTAAACAAGCTTTGTACTTTAGCTATACTTAGTATAGCTAGAGCAGCAGCGGAGATCAGTCGTGTGTGGTGGCATGTGCGCGGAGATCTTTAATCAAGGTTTCTTGATCATATTGTCATGTGAATTATTTTTTTTTTTTTAAAGAAACCAGACCTGAGAAATAATGAAGATTTGATACTCGCCTGTGGCTTCCTCCAGCAGCATACTCTCGTCTGAGCATACGCTCCTCCCTGGTAACAGGGTCAGTCGCATCAGTCGTGATCTTCTGCGCAGAAGACCACAACTGAGCCTGTTACCAGGGCTGAACAGCAGGGGACTCAGAAGAGCATATGCTGCTGGAGGAAGCCACGGGCGAGTATCAAATCTTCATTATTTGTCAGCTCTGGTACACTTAAAAACGGGTAGACAACCTATGGCTTGGGAGCCAGATGTGGCTCTTTTGATAGCTACATCTGGATCAGAAACAAATCAGTAGGGGTTGATTCACTAAGCTACACTGCTCAAGCAGCGCAGCTCAGTGCGGCAGAGCAAGTAACATTTTAAAAGTAGGCACGCTACTGCTGTAGCATGCATTACTTAATTGCGCTAACCCAAAACGGCCACTCCAATTGTCCCACTCTGGACCCTGTCCCTGTCAGGTCCAGTGACTTTGTAGGACGAGATCCCCACACTTTGATGACCCAATACGCTGCCTGTCACTTAACAGGCAGCCTATTGGGCCTAAGTGCAGGGATCTCACCCTACAAAGTGAATCAACCCCCAAATCAGCTAGCTAATTGTATAAGCCATTAGTCGGTATTTCTCCTTTCTGGCTCTCGGGGAAATTGCTGAAACCCGAGAAGCTGAAGACATGTCTGACACTTCCGCTGCCCGGCAGATCAACTGTATACACATCACCATAGCAACAGGGAAGTGAGCCCTCTGCTGCGCATGCGCACTGTGACAGTTTGAAACATATTGTATGGCTCTCAGGGAAATACATTTTAAAATATGTGGCGTTTATGGCTCTCAGCCTGACCTCTGCTTTAAAAGGTAAGTATTCATAGTTAATTTAGAACATAAAATTTACTTCTCGCATTGTTGTTGGTTCTCGCTTTTTAACCCTTTGTGGAAATTGGTAATGCATATTATGCACTGCTATGCTCATTTCTCCTTGGAGGGGGCTGGTATCTGGTGGTCTCTTAAAGGGGACTCACAGATACCACCAAGAACCCCCCCCCCCCCAGGCATCGGAGCCCTAACCCTTCTGGGGCACTGGAGGTAGGGAAGAGCCCCTTGTCTGTTGGTTGGATTTGTCCGACCCCCCTCCTCCAGAGGCCCTCCCCATACCATGGACTATGTGGGCTGGTATAGTTCAGGGTGCAAAGCCCCATGCATGTCCTAAGTTTTTGTTTCCTGTAAATTTAAAATCGATGTTCTCAAAAATTAAAACGTCTTGAAAATATATTTTTCCATCCTTCTTAAAGTGACACTTAAGCCTACCAAACTTTTACTCAACTGGAAGGCCGCAATAGCAGTATAGGGGGCGCAATTGTGGCTGGGAACGCGAAGAATCACTTGTGTTCCCAGCCTGTCGGCCGGTGACTGCGAAACCGGAAGTGGCCGCCGGCAGGTCCAGGAGGATCGGAGCGAAGCTGCGAGGGCACCGAGCAGCTGCAGGGGGCTGAGGGAAGCCCCAGGTGAGTCAAATTCATTTTTTTTGGTAGGCTTAAGGTTCACTTTAACATGTCCTCCTTAACCACTCACCGACTGCCCACTGCACAGGGGCGGCCGGAAAGTGGATCCCGCCAGGACCGCCGCATGTACAATTGGCGGTGGTCCTTGTACGGGCATGGGCGGAGCGATTGCGTCATCCGTGACGCGACCCTCCGTCGGGGATCGATGGCCGGGGATTTAGCCTCCAGCTCGCCGGCACTTAGCAGCGCCGGCGGGCGGAGGAATAGAAATCACCGCCAATCCGTGAGTATAATAGGCTTTGTAATGTATACAAAGCCTATTATACAGGCTGCCTCCTGCCCTGGTGGTACCAGTGTCCGAGGGACCACCAGGGCAGGCTGCAGTCACCCTAGTCTGCACCCAAGCACACTGATTTCCCCCCCCCTGCCCCCTGATCGCCCACAGCACCCCTCAGACCCCCCCCCCCTGTTTGCGCCCAATCACCCATCAATTACTCCCTGTCACTATCTGTCGACATTTTTTTTATTCCCTAAACTGCCCCCTGCTCCCTCCTGAACACCCCCACCCCTCAGATTCTCCCCAGACCCCCCCCCCCCCCCCCTGTGTACTGTATGCCTCTAACCCCCTGTAATAACCCACTGATCACCTGTCAATCACCCATCAATCATCCCCTGTCACTGCCACCCATCAATCAGCCCCTAACCTGCCCCTTGCGGGCAATCTGATCACCCACCCACACCAATAGATCGTCCGCAGATCCGACATCAGATCACCTCCCAAGTGCATTGTTTACATCTGTTCTCTACCCTAAACACCCACTAATTACCCATCAATCACCCCCTGTCAGTCACTGCTACCCATCAGATTAGACCCCTATCTGCCCCCAGGGCACTCAATCACCCGCCCACACCCTCAGAATGCACTCAGACCCCAGCCCTGATCACCTCGCCAGTGCATTGCTTGCATCTATTCCCCCATCTAATCACACCTTGAGACACCCATCAATCACCTCCTGTCACCCCCTAGCACACCTACCCATCAGATCAGGCCCTAATTTGCCCCGTGTGGGCTCCTGATCACTCGGCCAAACCCTCAGATCCCCCTCAGACCCCCTTCCGATCACCTCCCCAGTGCATTGATTGCATCTATTTTCCCCTCTAACCACCCCCTGAGACACCCATCAATCACCTCCTGTCACCCCCCCTAGCACTCCTATTCATCAGATCAGGCCCAATACAACCTGTCATGTAAGAGGCCACCCTGCTTATGACCGGTTCCAAAAAATTCGCCCCCTCATAGACCACCTGTCATCAAAATTTGCAGATGTTTATACCCCTGAACAGTCATTTTGAGGCATTTGGTTTCCAGACTACTCCTCACGGTTTAGGGCCCCTAAAATGCCAGGGCAGTATAGGAACCCCATAAGTGACCCCATTTTAGAAAGAAGACACCCCAAGGTATTTAATTAGGCATATAATGAGTTCAAAGAAGATTTTATTTTTTATCACAAGTTAGTGGAAAATGACACTTTGTGAAAAAATAAAATAAAAATCAATTTCCGCTAACTTGTGCCAAAAAATAAAATCTTCTATGAACTCACCATACACCTAATGGAATACCTTGGGGTGCCTTTCTAAAATGGGGTCACTTGTGGGGTTCCTATACTGCCCTGGCATTTTAGGGGCCCTAAATAGTGAGGAGTAGTCTAGAAATCAAATGCCTCAAAATGACCTGTAAAATCCTAAAGGTACTCATAGGACTTTGGGCCTCTTAGCGCAGTTAGGGTGCAAAAAAGTGCCTCACATGTGGTATCGCCGTACTCAGGAGAAGTAGTATAATGTGTTTTGGGGTGTATTTTTACACATACTCATGCTGGGTGGGAGAAATCTCTCTGTAAATGGACAATTGTGTGTAAAAAAAATAAATCAAAAAAATTGTCATTTACAGAGATATTTCTCCCACCCAGCATGGGTATGTGTAAAAATACACCCCAAAACACATTATACTACTTCTGAGTATGACAATACCACGTGTGGGGTACTTTGCTGCAGCTTAACTGTGCTAAGGGGCACAAAGTCCAATGAGCACCTTTAGGCTTTACAGGGGTGCTTACCATTCAGTAACCCCCAAAATGCCAGGACAGTAAACACACCCCACAAATGACCCCATTTTGGAAAGTAGACACTTCAAGGTATTCAGAGAGGGGCATGGTGAGTCCGTGGCAGATTTCATTTTTTTTTTGTCACAAGTTAGCAGAAAGGAAAACTTTTTTTAAATTTTTGTCAAAGTGTCATTTTTCACTAACTTGTGACAAAAAAAAAAAAAAAAAATCTATGAACTAACCATGCCTCTCAGTGAATACTTTGGGATGTCTTCTTTCCACAATGGGGTCATTTGGGGGGTATTTATACTATCCTGGAATTCTAGCACCTCATGAAACATGACAGGTTCTCAGAAAAGTCAGATATGCTGCAAAATGGGGAAATTCACTTTTTGCACCATAGTTTGTAAACACTATAACTTTTACACAAACAAACAAAAAAACAATAAGTGTCTATTTATTGATCAAAGCCATGTAGCACAATAAATTTAGACAAAAATGTATGTAGAAATTTTACTTTATTTGAAAAATGTCAGCACAGAAAGTTAAAAAGTCATTTTTTTGACAAAATTCCTGTCTTTTTTGATGAACATAATAAAAAATAAAAATCACAGCAGCAATCAAATAGCACCAAAAGAAAGCTGTATTAGGGACAAGAAAAGGAGGTAAAATTCATTTAGTTGTAGGTTGTATGACCGAGCAATAAACCGTTAAAGCTGCAGTGGTCTGAATGTAAACAAAGTGTCTGGTCTTAAAGGGGTTTTAAGGCTACAGTCCTTAACCTCTTGAGGACTGCAAAAAAAAAACCCTAGTGACCTGACCAGGCCATTTTTTAGTAAAATAGGCCACTGCAGCTTTAAGGCTAAGGTGTAGGGCCACACAACACAGCATGATTCCCCCCCCCCCCCCCCTCCTTTCTCTCCACCAACAGATCTCTCTGTTGGTGGGGTCTAATCGCCCCCAGATTGTTTATTATTATTTTTGGTTTTTTTTGTTACTGTTTTTTATTACAAAAAGTATGTTTCTTTAAATATATTCCCTCCCTCCCCACAGCCAACCAATTATGGCGATCGGCTGTCATAGGCTTCTGCCTATGAGAGCCGATCGCTCTCCAGTGTCCCAGGGAGACAGCCGTGTCACACGGCTGTCCCCAGCACAGCGCTGCTGCCAATCGCAGCGCTGTACATGTAAATAGACGGCGATCACGCCGTCTAACAGTCTCCCGAGCGGCAATAGCCGCTCGGAGACTGACGGTGGGGCGGAGCTCCGTCCCCCCAAGCAGGAGATGCGCGCGCAGCCTGCACGCGATCTCCTGCATTAGCTGGCGCCCCAGGACTTTACACCAATCTGGGGCTGCAGCCGCGGCCACGCCCATCGGCGTGACGCGGTCGGCAAGAGGTTACGTGGTTAAAAAAAAAAAGATTTCTCACGTCCTCCTTATACCCTGCAAATGTGCACTATGGGGGCTTAATCATTAACCGCTGAAGTATTTTTCAGTCAATTTCCCACACTCTGAACATGAACTTTAAAGTAGATTTTTTATACCAAAAAACTGTCCTTAAAACAAACAAAAAAAATCTTAGTTTCCCATGTCCTCCTTAACTACCTAAAGATCTCTCCACAACCATGGGCGAGGCTGCGGCAGCCCCAGGCCTGCCTAACGCCAATTGGTGTGAAGTCCTGGAGCTGCAGTGTGCAGGAGATGCGCGTGCATCTCCTGCTTAGGGGGCGGAGCTTCACCTGCCTTCAGCGAAGCCGCCATCTAATTACATGTACAGCGCTGCGATCAGCAGCAGCGCTGTACTGGGGACAGCTGTGTGACACAGCTGTCCCCTCCATTGCCTCAGCAGTGATCAGCTGTCATAAGCTGAAGCCTATGACAGCCGATCTCAGGGATTGGCGGGCGGGGATACTGCATTAATGAATAAATAAATAGAAAAAATATTAAACACACAGATAAATATTTATATATAAAAAAATAAACATATTGGGGCAATCAGACCCCACCAACAGAGAGCTCTGTTGGTGGAGAGAAAAGGAGGGGGGGAATCACTAGTGTGCTAAGTTGTGCGGCCCTGCAGCTTGGCCTTAAAGCTGCAGTGGCCTATTAAGCAAAAACTTGCCTGGTCTTTAGGGTGGTTTAGCACTGTAGTCCTCATGTGGTTAAAGAGACTGTAATAAAAAAAAAATTCCTCTGTGGGATACTTACATCGGGAGGAAGAAGCTTCTGGGTCCCAATGAGGCTTGCTCATCCTTTGTAGTTTGGGAAATCCAGCGCTGGCTCCACCGAAAAAGTCCCTCGACAAGCCTGGCAAAGGTGCGCAGGCGTGGGCAATATTTACCTACCGCAATCCTGCACAGGCGCACTAGCAGCTCTTCATTTGGGTTAAGGCAGAAATAGCCGAACCCATTCATTTCCACTCTACTGCACAGGCATGAGTCCTTTGCACCTGCGCAGTAGAGCGGATACGATCGTGTTCGGCTATTTCTGCCTTGGCCCGAATTGAAAGCGGCTAGTGCGCCTGTGCAGGATCATGGTCAGTAAATATTTACCTTGCAGCAGTTCGGGGAGTCGGCGCTGGATTGACGGGACACCGGAGGACAGGGGAAGCCTCGTTAGGATCCAGAGGCTTCCCTCTCCCGAGGCAGGTATCCGCCAGAGGGTTTTTCTTTTCATTACAGATTTTCTTTAAAGCAGACCTCGACTCCTTCCTGTCACCTCTAAAAGATACGCAACAGCATAATAATCTTAAACAAAAAAAACCTTACTTTGTTACACCTGATGCAAATCTTAAAATAAATCTGCACCGTTTCTACTTTCTGAATCATGGAAGCAGACATATTGTTAACACATCCTATGCTTTCAAATGGCCTCATCTGCCATCTCTGCCGTGGCAGTCATGTGACACAGGAGAGAGATCAAATTACAACTTGTGATCGGACGCAAATGAGGAAAAAAACAGGCTAAACTCTCTAAATACAGAGTGCATTTCTTTATGTTTTCCTTCTGTCCTGTGCAAGAGTTCAGGTCCACTGTAGCCTCCCTGGTGGTAAGGACGAAGCTGCCCATACACTACAGGCCCATTCCCGTCTAATTTCTGCATGAAATCTTCAGGGAACCGGCTGAGCCCGCCGTGTCCGCACCACCAATGTATGAATGTGCCCCCCAGTGTGTGCATTTATACATTACCTGTCCAGTAGCAGCCTCCGCGCAGTGACCGTCCATCTTGCTGGGTTCTAAGTCATGTACACGATAGCACCGCGCGGAGGCCGACACCGGACAGGTAACCGATTTACATCCAATTCGATAATCGAATTCAAATCGCCAAGTTGTCTGAGGTATGGCCATCTGTAGTCTCCCACCCCCCTCCAACATTCAGGTACAGCCACACAGACACTGATAGTAACAGCAGCAGTCCATAGATCACCTTCCACCCCCCGCCCCAACATTCAGGTACAGCTGCATGCACACACCAATAGCAACAGCAGTCCATAGATCAGCCCCCCCCCCAACATTCAGGTACAGCTACACGCACACCGATAGTAAAAGCAGTCCATAGATCACCCCCCCCCCCCAACATTCAGGTACCGCTACACGCACCGATAGTAACAGCAGTCCATAGATCATCCCCCCAATATTCAGGTACAGCTACACACACACACACACACACACACACACACACACACACACACACACACACACACACACCTCCTCCCCCCCCCCCCCAACACACACAGTGTACGTGCACACACACACACACGTCCATAGAAACCCCCCCCCCCCATCATTTAGGTGCACACTTTACTAAGAGGAGCAGCAGATCTCCTACCTATACCCCACCAACATTCAGGTACACCCAGCCACACGTACACTACTGATATAAACAGCAAAAAGCTTCCTAATCCGCAGATCCAGATCTCCTCACACACCCCCTGCGCGCGACACATTCAGGCACGCTAATCTCCCACACCCCACCAAACAGCTAGCATGGTTACCTCGCTGTTATCACACATCTTTTTATAGTTAGCCATCCTAATCAACCTCTCCGCAAGTCCGCATAAATGTAGGGAGAAATGACAAGGGAGATGCAGAGCTTTCAATGACCATGCGCAGAGTAGGCGTGGTTAGTAATGCGCACGCGCAGTAGAAGATGTAGGGAGAATTGACGCGTAGGTCGTTCAGTTGGAGCACCCCCACTTCCCAAGTTCTGCCCTTACCCTCGTGAAGACCATTTTATCATTCAGCCAATGCAGGGTGGCTTGTCCAACCACCCACCCCCAAAAGCAAGTGTCTTCAGTGTTGTACCCCCATACCCCCTGTTCAAACATGGAAAAGTAGTGCAGTGTGTACAGTATAAAAAAAAAAAAAAAACTCTTACCCCTCCCCACACCCCCTGGCCAAAAATGCAGAGTATCGCCGCGGATATGGACCTGCTTCAGTACTCTTGTTTCTCCTCTGCAGTGCAGCTGGGCACTAGTCTACTTTAGGATTCCAATAGGTTGTATTAAAGAGTAACTGTTTGCCCCCAAAATGAAATTTAAATCTCTATTGCAATGTTTTATTTAGTATTTAAGTGAGCCAAAAAGCCAATGCAGAACTTAAAATCAGGTGCCGATATATTCTCACATCAAACAGCTGACCGCTCTGACACGGAGAGAGAGCGGGAGCACTTCCAGCGCCGCCACCGCAGAGCAGCCGCCGCCGTGCATCTCTCTCACATGTGATTCTCTCACATGTGACTCGGCGGCGGCTGCTTTGCGGTGGCAGCGCTGGAAGTGCTCCCGCTCTCTCTCCGTGTCAGAGCGGTCAGCTGTTTGATGTGAGAATATATCGGCACCTGGTCCTGGGGGGAGAGGGGGGTCGGGCAGACATAGTCATGCTCTGCATGCTCATCAGTATCTGATATGCGGCTTTGCGTCCGGAGCTTGGGCAAAAGGCTACATAGTAAAAAAATTAGATTGATTTTTAAGTTCTGCATTGGCTTTTTGGCTCACTTAAATGCTAAATAAAACATTGCAATAGAGATATAAATTTCATTTTGGGGGCTAACAGTTACTCTTTAATCACTTCACAACTGAGGGGTTTTACTACTTGAGCACCAGAGCAATTTTCACCTTTCAGCGCTCCTTCCATTCATTCGTCTAAAACTTTATCATTACTCATCGCAATGAAATGCACTATATCTTGTTTTTTTTTTCGCCACCAATTAGGCTTTCTTTAGGTGGGACATTATGCCAAGAATTATTTTATTCTAAATGTGTTTTAATGGGAAAATAGGAAAAAATGTGGGAAACCGGTTTTTTTTTTTTAGTTTTCGGCCATTATAGTTTTTAAATAATGCATGCTACTGTAATTAAAATCCATGAAATGTATTTGCCCATTTGTCCTGGTTATTACACTTTTTAACCACTTAAGCCCGAAGGGTTGACATTTTTTTACATCCGAGCAACTTTCACCTCCCATTCATTTGCCAATAACTTTATCACTACTCATCACAATGAATTGATCGGTGGGCTAGCGGCCAGCAGCGGGGGCGCGCGCAGCCTAACTGGACGAAAATTTTCGTCCAGTTAGGCTTAAGTGGTTAAATTATGTCCCTATCACAATGTTTGGCGCCAATATTTTATTTGGAAATAAAGGTGCATTTTTTTAAGTTTTGCGTCCATCCCTAATTACAAGCCCATAGTTTATAAAGTAACATTGTTATACCCTCTTGACATAAATATTTAAAGAGTTCAGTCCCTAATATAACTGTATTTTTTTTATTGTAATTTTTTTTTTATTACCAAAAAAATAAAATAAAATTGGGGAGTGTGGGAGTTAATTTATAATGTAAAAGAATGTATTTATATATGAAAAATGTTTTTGACTGTAGTTTTTCTTTTTGGCCACAAAATGGCCACAGTAATTTTTTGTTCATGCGACCTGTAAGCATACGCTTGCAGGAAGTTCAGTGAGGCTGGAAAACTTATTTTTTTTCACAATGATCGCGCAGCTTCTCATAGAAGCAGCCAATCCTTGCTGGGGGGCTTAGGGTACGTACAGACATACGATAACGATCGTTCGTTCTGAACGACGAACGATGTTAAAGGAGGTATCGGCCGATGATCGTTTGAAGAAAGGCTACTTTGAACATCGTTCGTGTACGAACGATCTTGGAACGAGCGTTGCGTGCGCAACATGATTTATAAACTGATTTCAAACACAAGTGTCAAAAAGAACTGTTTGAGCATGTGCAAAGCTTTGAGAACGAACGATCAACGACCGATCGTTGTACAGACATTACTTTTTGAACGATGGTCGTTGGAAAAGATCTGGCAGAATGGATCGTTCTTTACCAACGACATATCTCGTTGGTCGGTCGTTTTAACGATCGTTCGTGCACTTTTTACGAACGATCGTCGGGCAATGCCGTCGGTAACGATCGTTTTAAACGACTATAGTCGCATGTCTGTACGCACCCTAAGATTAACGAACGGGAACTGTAGCAGGGGGCTTTGCTGCCCCCTGGCGGATTTTTACAAACCGCCAGGAGGGTTAAGCCATGGACCTCCACACACTGTTTGTGGTGTTTTTAGCTTTGACACATTGCACTTGGTATGCAATCCATAGACTTTCATATTAATGAACACAACTCTGCTGTACTGTACTTTCCTGTGCAGTGGAATATTGCACAGTAGGGAACATTAGGCCAAACACGTTTCCTGGTCCAATGTATAATTTGACCACTAATGCATTCAAACATAAAGCCTCAACTTTTGGATGTTTGTTTGCCATGCAATTCTTTTTAGTGCTGAAGTACCGGAAACTGGCTAAAATAATATATTTGAAATGTCCTCCTAGCCATAAAATCATTCTATTAATAAAGCACTAACATGTTACGCAGATTTGTACATTAAATAATGAACGTACAAACTTGACACAATTACAAAGAAATAACATGGGAAAAGTTTTAGCAGTAGTTCAACTAGCTTTTCCACCCACCCACCCATGAAGTGAGCTGTCAGCAGCCCAGGGAATTCCACTTGTGCTGCATGCCCTTGTGAATGTAGACTTGTGGTTGAAGGTTTGTTTGTTGCTGTGAAAAGCTTACAACATAGTTTGTGGAGAGTACTATAGATACCAGTGAATTATGAGGGTTGGGGCACTGTCTGCTCTGTCAAATAGCTGAGCATGCTGAATAGCATTCTTTGAAGTATGCACTATTTTTTCCCAGTGTCCTCCAGGACAGCCATATATGATAGGACACTGCCCCATCCCCTAAGTAAGCAAAAATCAGAAAAGTTAAATCCTTCTTTGTGATTCCATCATCCAGGATCACAATTCATAATTTTTATCACAGGATTTTTTTTATTTTTGGATTTGCAGGGGTCTGGCAAAAATATAGTATGTTTACTTGTTCCCTTAGGAAGGTATACAGTATTTAATCCATAGTTCAAAATAATTCCAACAGATTTCTTTTTTTAAAGATCATTGACACTATGATTGTCATGTCATTACCTGCTCACTTTTTTGTTTTTTTCACTCTATTAAGTGGATAACGTCCAATGTTTCTCCACTGGTACAAACCTACTTACCAAGAATATAAATTAAAAAATATCTGTGGAAGAAACAATGTCTTTCCAAACAGTGTTATTTTGCTGCTTATTAAAACTGCTGACTGGGAGTGTCCTCAGTCCTCCATATTTTTGTTTTCCTCCCTATTGATTGTTTACTCATTCAGCTATTCCCAGTACTAATCATCATGGGCAGCACCGTGGCTTTAGTGGATAGCGCTGGGTCCCCGGTTTGAATCACAACCAGGGCGCTATCTGCACAGAGTTTGAATGTTTTCCCCGTGTCTACGTGTGTTTCCTCCCACATCACAAAAACATACAGATAAGTTAATTGGTCCCCCCTAAATTGCCCCTACACTATAATACATATGCTAGACTATGATACATACATGTAGACATATGACTATGGTAGGGATTAGATCGTGAGCCCCTATGAGGAACAGTCAAGTCAAAAAACGCTATATAAATACTAAATAGTAATAATAATCTGGCATTTCAGAAAGCACAGTGATACAGATGCAAATTATGCAAATAAACTTGCAAGAGCTAAAACAATCAGAAGTAAGGCCTGGAACCTATTACAAATCGCAAAACGCTATCGCAATTGTTTTCCGGCGCTTTTGGGAGAGATTTTAAAAAGTGTAAGCTTTTTGCCAGCGATTGTGTAGCGATTTGCGATTAGCGATGTTAATTCTGATTTGTCCTTTCAATGTATCAGAATTTTATTACAGCTTGCAATCACACTCAAATTGCTATGTGTAGCGATTCATGAGTGATTTGCCAGCGCTTCAAAACATTACATTGAAGCGCAAACGCTCCCAAAATGCTGCATGTCCTGCGATTGCAATTTTGCTAATCGCAATCGCTACTTTAGAATTTATAACATTTATTTACATTGGCAGAGCGTTTAGGGAAATCGCTCGCGATTTAAAGCGCTCCCTAAATGCTCAAAAAATGGCTCTAGTGGGTTCCAGCTCTAAGGGTGCATACACACATCTAGTTTTGCCACTTCCTTTGGTATGAGGAATTTGAATACTATCAATAGACATACATGCAACCAGTAACACAGACACTGAAAAAAAACAATACCGTAGTTAAAATGGGAGGATATTAATTACCCAAAAACCTGTAGTATTTTATGTTATGCCAGTTCAGCTGCTACAAGGTTTCATTCATTCCTATGCTGAACCTACATGTGCCTGCACATAGGCAGACATGATACATTAAAAAAAGGGGGGGGGGGGAGGGGGGCTAAGGAGACAAGACGGCACCAGCCCCAAATTGTGTGGGTATTTGTCTTAAAGGGAACCTGACATGGGAGGGATATGGAGGCTGCCATACTTTTTTTTTTTTCTCCTTCTAAACAAAACCAGTTGCCTGGTAGTCTGCTGATCCTTTGCCTGTTATGCCTGGTACACACTGCAATTTCCTGTCAGATACAGTCTGAATTGATTATGTCAGACAGGTCCGATCTGATTTCTGAACAATTTTCTGATTGGTTTTCAGTCGGAATGAATTGTTTCAACCCGTCTATGTGACGGGAAATTGCATGGTGTGTACCAGGCATCATACTTTTAGCCATAGACCCTGAACAAGCATGCAGATCAGATGTTGCTGACAGTATCAGTGTTCTCCCCAGGATTTTTTTCCAGCCGGGTGGTATGAAAAAGTAGCCGGGTGGGGCACGGGGGAAATTTGAAGGTGTGGAAAATTAAATGTGCCTTAATTATTACTTATTTTTCAAAGCTTAATAAGACTTTTATTTAAGATTTAATACTTGTACCAGAATATTTGTGTTACATTTATAGGACATTTGAAGCCAAAGGGATATGTTGGCTGCCATATTTAATTCCTTTTAAACAATGGCTATCCTGCTGATCCTCTGCCTCTAATACTTTAAGCCATAGAACCCGAACAAGCATGTTTGATGAGGAGCAGTCCGCTCCGGCCCACGTAGCGGTGATTGACAGCGCCTATCGCGCAGGCGCAGTACAGAGCGACCTCCAGGTCGCTCTGATGTCATCGCCGGGGACCGGGTCGGAGCTCCGGCAAACGGCTGCGCGCAGAGATGCGGCGAGGGAGGTCCTGGGAGCTTGGGGCTGGAGGAAGCCCCCGGTAAGTAGCGTTCATTTTTTTAAATTTGCCTTACAACTCCTTTAATATGACTCTATGAGGTTGATTCATCAAAGGAAATTGCGCAAGCAACCTCCTGTTGGTTGCACTAATAAATCAGCGCAACTTAATTTGTTTCCCTGCACGCACGTGTTCGCGTAGCGTACATAACTAAGCAACTGTAAGCTGCAGCCATTGCTTAGTTATGCACACAACGCTGTCACTAGTGCAAGTAGCATGCAAGGAAACAAAATTAAGTTGCGTCGATTTATTATGAGCAACAGGATGTTGCTAGCGCTATTTCCTTTGATTAATCACTTATACTTTGTTATGTATATTTGCTGTTTTCAGGGGTTTTTTAGCAGTTTTTTTTTTTTTTTTACTCGTTGTGTATTTTTTTTTCTTTTTTTTTACTCGATCTGTATTTATTCCCTGCAATAGCTCCCAAATAGCCCCCGACAACCCGCCCGCAACATCCCTCATATGGCTTTACATCACACGGCCTGTCAGCCTGTTATAGCATACTTACAGGCTTGACAGCGTCCGTGCACGCAGACAGCCTCAATGCGCGCCTCTGAACTGTCGGCTGCCTCGCGCGCTGGTCCCGCCCCCTACTACTGCACGGAGTCTCTGAAGAGACAGTCTTCAGCCTCGCGTGTTGGTCCCACCTCTACTGCTCAGCCAATTAATGCACGAGCTCGCCGGGAAGCGCGATATCTTGTTCACGGAGCAGCGCTGCTTTTTTTTTTTTTTTTTTTATGAGAGAGCCCAGCGCGATAGCCGGGCACCGGTGAAGATAGCTGGAACACCGCCAGCCGGGCGGTAATTGAATTTACCCGGGCGGCGCGCCCACTTGATTAATCCTGGGGAGAACACTGAGTATTCTGACAAGATTAGCTGCATGTTTGTTTCAGGTATGTGATTCAGATATTACTGCAGCCAAAGAGATCAACAGAACTGTAAGGCAACTGGTATTGTTTAAAAGGAAATCAATATTGCAGTCTCCATATCCCTCTTGTATCAGGTTCCCTTTAATGGGAACCAGAGATGAACGATTCACACAAAATAAACATATCAGTTGATAGCTTGTAAAGAATAAATTCTCTACCTGATAATTTCGCCACTCTGGTGTGCCTTTTTGAGTGTTTTTCATCCATTATTGCTCCAGGAAATATCCAATATGGCCGCCGGCTCATATCTCTTCTGCTTCCAGGTTATAAGCTGTTCTGGATTTGCTGTCTAGCCTCTATGAGACTATAGACAAGAAGGGCTGCTGCAGCCTTTCATCTGTCTGCTTTCAACTTTATTATTCTGGTATGCTGTGTGGCTGCCTGTAGGAAGTGTCTCTCATAGAAATGAAACTGCATACAGTAGATAATGACTGGCTGCACACTGATACACTTGTCTGTTTCAGAGCTTCTTTCTCGGCAGCAGCAGCCCCTCCCATGTCAACAGTTCTGAGTAGGAAAACTGAGCCAGGAGGAGGCAGGCTTGGGCTTGAAAAGACTCCACAGAAGAGTGACTCAGCTATAATGATTCCAGGTCAAACCTCGACTGAATAGTCGGTGGATTCTTATCACAGTTGATAACAGATAGATTAGACTGAGAAGAATAAAACTTATGCTGGATACACACCATGCGTTTCCGCGTTCGATGCGTCTGTCGATACGCGTCGATTCGATTATTTCCGACATGTCCGACTCGCGGTTCGATGGATCGTTAGGTCGATTTGCCATACTTTACATGGCATTCGACCTAAAAATAATCAAAATGCTCGGAAATAATCGAATCGACGCGTATCGACGGACGCGTGCGACATGGAAACTCATGGTGTGTATTCAGCATAAAAGCAGGGTAGGTGTTTACTGTCATGTTCCCACTGATAAATGTAATAAAATACATGAGGGTGCTTCGTCTCTGGTTCTCTTTAAAATCACTGTCTGCGGTACATTTTATTGATATATCAGTATGTGTTCTTTGTGATCATTTATCTACAACATAGTTTATTACCAGTAAAAATAGTAAATAATATTTTGTTTATTCATCCAGAAATGGAAATTCTGAATTCAGAAGATACGTCTAATGCTATTAAAGACACTGTCGTAAAAGAGGAGGTAATTTTTGCTCTATTCTTACATGTTTTTTATTGATTGGTTTTTAATATCTATTTTAAATGTATATTCAGTAAAATATCAATCTGATCAAGTAAAAATGACTTGGTGTTTTGGTGACACCACATCCATTCTTACATTGTCTCATGTCAGTTGTCTTGGCAGAGCAATTTCCTTGTCGAGGAACAAAACCATACTCGCCATCTCTTTGGCGATCACAATGCTGAACCGGACCTTTGATGTCCTCTTTTGATAAAGCAGCCATCTCCTGGCACTGTGATTCTATAGAGCTCATTGCTGAAATATTCCTCTGACCACTCCTCCATGATTTAGTGCCAAGTCATTGTGCGGAGATTGCAGCAGTATCCTCAGAGACTTCCAAGCATAGAATACTCCCAACACGCTGCCTGATCATGAATAGGAAGGGTAGGATTGGTGTCATCAAAGGGGGCAGACAGGAAGTGCTGTTATATGTGAGGTGTGGCACCAGCTTAGCTGTTCAGCTCCACCACCTCCAGAGGCAGGAGCCATGGAGTAAAACCACTTTTATAAGGAAAGGACATGGCTTTTATCTAAGGTTTCATATATTTACCTATAAATAGCCAGTTTATTTGCCAACAAAGGCAATTAAGCAAGACAACCATAGGCCCACATTAAAGGACAACTGAAGTGAATAGTGTATGGAGTCTGCCATATTTATCTCCTTCTAAACAATATCAGTTGCCTGGCGGCTGTTGGTCTTTTTGGCTGCAGTAGTGTCTGAATCACACACCAGAAACAAGCATGCAGCTAAACCTGTCAGATCTGACAATAATGTCAAACACCTGATCTGCATATGCCTGTCCAGGGTCTATGGCTGAAAGTATTAGAGGCTGAGGTTCAGCAGGGCTGCCAGGCAACTGGTATTGCTTAAAAGGAAATACATTTTTCTGCTTTCATATCCCTCTTGCTTCAGTTGGCCTTTAAGAGATTGCTGTGGAAACTTCTCTTCCACCCCCTTCAGATTTGGCTTTTAAATGTGTCCCTATTATATCCCATTGGAAACTCCAGAAATGCAGGCAGAGGCTTGCACGTTGGACACAAAATTTCAGAATCATAAATCCTGTTGTGAAAGGATTACTATGTGCAGATTTGGTCACTTTGTGGCTGAATTTATCATCCTGTTTGATTTGCAAACAAAATTGAATGACTGACCTGGGGCACGGGAATATACTTCATCTCACATGTTTGCTATCTGGAGGATTTAATCACCTTATGCCTTGTACACACCATTCAATTTCCAGTCAGATAGACTATTTCTGACAGTTCCGATCGTTGAGTTTTATAGAAGTGATCAGAAAATCGATCAGGAAACGATCGTAAATCAGATCGGACCTGTCGGAAATCATCGATTTGACCCATCTATCTGATGGGAAATTGCATAGTGTGTACCAGACATAAATACTAATGTTAATTACACCAGAAAGGAAATGTGTGCATCAACCAAGTGAACCTGACAAATCTGGCTTTGCAAATTTGGCCTTTTGGCTAATCACGAGACATTGCTCATGCAAATATGCATTTGCTTTCGCATGCCTAAATATGCAGGGTCAAAAAACGCAAAACAATCGCCCTGCGGAATTAGTTCATGCTACATAGCACTATCCAGGGGCGCCACGAGGAGGCTTCCCATTGCCCCCATACAACCGAGGGGCCGCGGGGGTCCCAGGCTCTCTCACCGCCTGGAACCCACACAGCGGCACCCCGGAGGGGGAGGCTGGGGGGTGCAGGCGATCTCCCCAGCGTGGCCAGCGCCGGGAAGAGCCGCCCGCACACACCTCCCAAAATTAAAAACAGGCACTTACCTTAACATCCATTGCGTTCTGCTACATGCGCATGACCTGGGCGCGACACATAAGGGGAGGACAGGCGCAAACAGCCTGCTCCAGGGCTCTCACCTCCTAAAACAAGCCATTCACCACTTGCCTCCAAAGGAAAGAAAATGCAATGATAATTACACCAGAGAGAAAATGTGTGCATCAACCAAGTGAACCTGACAAATCTGGCTTTGCAAATTTGGCCTATTGGCTAATCACGAGACATTGCTCATGCAAATATGCATTTGCTTTCGCATGCCTAAATATGCAGGGTCAAAAAACGCAAAACAATCGCCCTGCGGGAATTAGTTCATGCTACATAGCACTATCCAGGGGCGCCATGAGGAGGCTTCCCATTGCCCCCCATAAATACTAATGTTGCTGCTTAATTGCCAGCTGGTAGTGACCATAACTACTGAATAGGTTTGCTTTGTAACTATGCGTGCCCACTAGAAATGCATGGTTTGTTTTTGTTTTGTTTTTTAGTGAATTAGATCATTCAGATAAAATGAAAAATTACTTTTCATCAATCCACAGCATTAACTGTTCATCCAAACTATTCACAATATCAAAATCAGTTATGATCGTATGTATGTAAAAGATCCTCCATACTGATTGACCAGTCCTTTAACCACTTTACCTCCGGCGGTATGAATCTCTCCGTCCCTTTTTTCCCCCCTAAAAAGCCAGGGACGGAGAAATCCGTACCTTCCGCGCTCCCGCGCGTGCTCCCGCCGCTCGTGCACGCCGCCGCCCACTCGCCCGGAGATCAATGAATGGGAAAATCCATTCCCGTTCGTTGATCTAAGCCCCCGCAATGATCCGCTGCTTCTATTAGAAACAGTGCGATCATTGTGATTCTCCCAGCCTCCTACTGCTTCCTATAAGCGTCCTTCCGGACGCTTACAGGTCGCATGTAAACAGACTCACTGTGGCCATCTTGTGTCCAAGTAGTAAACTACACCCTAAAGCATTTTACACATACAAATACATTGTTTTACCCAATAAATTAACTAATTACCTCCCACACTCCCCAATTTTATTTTATTTTTTGCAATTTAAAAAAAAAAATACAATACAAAAAAAACCATAAATAATTACCTTAGGGACTGAACTTTTTAAATATTTATGTCAAGAGGGTATAACACTGTTACTTTATAAACTACGGGCTTGTAATTAGGGATGGACGCAAAACTGAAAAAAATGCACCTTTATTTCCAAATAAAATATTGGCGCCAAACATTGTGATAGGGACATAATTTAAACGGTTTTATAACCGGGACAAAAGGGCAAATACATTTCATGGGTTTTAATTACAGTAGCATGCATTATTTAAAGACTATAATGGCCGAAAACTGAAAAATATTTTTTCCCACATTTTTTCCTATTTTCCCATTAAAACAAATTTAGAATAAAATAATTCTTGGCATAATGTCCCACCTAAAGAAAGCCTAATTGGTGACGAAAAAAACAAGATATAGTTCATTTTATTGCGATAAGTAATAATAAAGTTAAAGACGAATGAATGGAAGGAGCGCTGAAAGGTGAAAATTGCTTTGGTGTTCAAGGGGTAAAACCCCTCAGTGGTGAAGTGGTTAAAGGGACACTGAGCAGTGCAGAAACTATGGAAAGATGCATATCATTTTAAAGCTCTCTTTCTCCTCTTTCCAATGATATATAAACCGCCGCCCTACACCTTTTAGTTTTCGCTACTTTCGCGATTGAAATTGCCGCGAAAATAGAGAAAACTAAAAGGCGTAGGGCCGCGGTTTAGGTGTCGCCAGAAAGAGGAGAAAGAGAGCTTTAAAATGATATCCATCTTTCCATAGTTACATTGTATTATACAGGGCGACTTTTTCTCAAAGTCAGCAGCTCCATTCAGCAGAAAAAGTCGGCCTGTGTAATACAATGTAACTATGGAAAGATGGATATCATTTTAAAGCTCTCTTTCTCCTCTTTCTGGCGACACCTAAACCTCGGCCCTACGCCTTTTAGGTTTCTCTATGTTCGCGATCGAAATCGCGGCCGCAGCAATTTCAATCGCGAAAATAGCGAGAACTAAAAGGCGTAGGGCGGCAGTTTATATATCATTGGAAAGAGGAAAAAGAGAGCTTTAAAATTATATGCATCTTTCCATAGTTTCCGCACTGCTCGGTTTCCCTTTAAGGGAATGATGGATCATGCGATTGATTAGGCCCATTATCTTCGCTGTTTCCATGATCTCTGAATGATTTGATCAAACATACAAATAGTCATAAAAAAAATCAGACCATTAAGGTGCCCACTAATGATATGATCTTGATTGTACAGTCTTACCAAATCTATGTAATTGAAAGGTAGACTGAGTGAATATACTTTTGATTGACGTTTAGGTAGTCCCTAATAATACATAGAAGAAATAAGATTGTAAAATGAAGATTGTATCATTAGTTGGCACCTTTAGGCTACTTTTACACTGGGGCATTGTGTCGACAAAGTTAATGCTCACCCTAAATGGATAACTTTTTATTGGTTATACTTCCTCTGTTGAGAAAGCCACTATAAGGGATATGTATATTTTCATTTTAGACACTTGTGAAAGGAAAATGGGTACAGCTTGAGGAAACTACATATGTGGACCATGAAGGGAGAACCAGGTAGGTGTTAAAGTTCTATGTCCCATCTCCATGGTAATGCATTGCACTCTGTATAATTGACATTTTCCATAGTTCTGCCAACTGTACAGGCATACATGGAAGAGCACTGACACCGGGTCAGTAATGGACAGTGTCAAACATGACAGAACTGAACTGTCCATGACAGGAACATTTATGTGAATAAATAGTTAAGAATATTAGGATTCCATAAAGCAGATCCAAACAGGATTTCCAGAAATTATGAAGATTTTTTTTTCCATAAATGTTATCATACTGTGCCTAATATTTTAGAGCAGAGAGGAAGTTCTGAGTTTAGATCTACTATTACCCAGCCACAGTATATTCATGTTGTTGCAGAACCCCTCTGAAAACTCAACTACCGTATGTGAATATAAGTCTGTGGCTTTTAATGAGCACAGCGTGCGTTCTAACATGCCTGTGCTCTTTAACCCCCCCAACTACACTAATTAGGGATCCCCTCTGTGGGGTTGGATTCCCCCCGCCCCCTGCCCGATCCCCTAAAATACACCCCCCCCCCCCCCCATTGCGCTGTGATTGGGCAGCCGGGATCAATACTCTGAAGTATCTCTCAGCTGTCTTGTTCCAGGGCGATCGTGGTCCCCTCCATGCATTACTGCTGTCAGCCTCACTATGCTGAATGGACCTGGTCCCAGCTTCAAGATGTCATCAAGCCAGGACGCGGTCCATTCATCATAGTGAGGCTGACAGTGGTAGTGCATGGAGGGAACCACGATCGCTGCTGGAACAAGACAGGTGAGAGATAAAGCGTATGGATTCTGGCTACCTGTTTGTAGCACCTCCACAGTTTTCATTGTGTCTTTCTAAATTACTGGATTATAGAAGTACAAATTCTCTTAATAAGCACATTAGAAACACACAATAATGTGAAGTGAGAGTAATGGTGAAGATCAAAGGATGAGCTTTCATTGTATAATACTGGAACTGAAAATAAATGTCATTTTCAAAACTTGGAAAAATTTCAGCCAACCCGCACAAGTTTGTATATTACCAATTACCTATGACTGAATAGCCCTACATGTTTACTTAAAAAAATGGTGACAGTTGTGGTGGTTTGACAATTAAGGAGCTATCATTATTAATACAGTATCAGGAGAAAAAAGTACGGTATACGTTAAAGAAAAAAATACCTTTATTTAAATATAAAATATCTTCACCATACATTGTACCAGCAACATCATTTAAAATAAAAGAGATAAATAGATTAATAAAATATGAAGACTTTTTCTACAGTGGCACAGTTTATTTTCAAACTGTAATTGGTGGAAACAGAGAAATGTTTAAGTTGTTGGTGTCTTCTTCAGAACGTGGGAAACTGTAAAACGTACAACCAGAAGAGAAGGAAATGCTGTGGATGGTAAGTATTTTTCTATCATAGTTTGTTAATGTTTGAGATGAATAATATGCCATAGCTTGTATGTTTACTCTTTTGTTATTAAATAGGTGTAGGAATCATTCCAGTACTGCAGAGGACCCTCCATTATGAATGCATGGTGCTGATCAAACAGTTTCGACCTCCTTTAGGCTGTTTCTGCCTAGAATTTCCCGCAGGTCAGTGTTGCTTTGTAGCCCAATTTACTACTTCAGTTTCAGAAAAGAGCAATGATTTCAGGGAAGTTTCAGTTGTACCCAGTGTCATATGATAGACTAAATGGTGGTAAGTAGTCATGTATGTGTGCTATACTTCCTCAGAAATACACCACTCAAATCCCCCCCCCCTTCCTTTCTTGGTCAACCACTACTTTGCCTTCTTATTTGCACTGTTTATACCTTTTTCTACATTTTCATAAGATGTATCTATCACACAGTCAGCACTTGCACCTGACACCAGGATTATATGTGTGTGTGTGTGTGTGTGTGTCCGATACCTGGCATGCTGGATCTTTAGCAACGCCTGATACCCGTGCCCGAGTGTAACTAGAGCAAACCTTTCATTCCAGCGCAGGAGATTTGGGCGCAGCCGGCGCCACCATAGGCCGTAATAGGAATTACGGCTCTAGCGGCGCACAGTGAGTAACTTCAGCGCCATCAGAAGACGGAGCTAAAGTTACTTATAAAACACTATAATCCGGCCTCCAGCAATTGCTGGAAGCTGAATTATTTCATTCCCCACCATCCATGGTGGCCTGGAGGGGGAATAGTATTTAACGTCGCCGGGAACTTGTGCAGGAGCAGGATAAGCCATATACCGGCTGTAACCTGCGCCCAAGTCTCCCAGCAGCGATTACTCTCGTACTCTAGCTCTAGTACCTTGTTCTCTTACTACCCCCGGAAGCCTCTCTGTCCTGCGTTGTCCACTCTCTCCCCTCTATGGTAACAAACGCGGATGTGTCTGTACAGAAGTTGACCCTGAACTGCTCGAGGAATGAAATTCCGATCCCAGGCAACAACAGTACTTGTATGTGTGTAAGGCGTATCAATCTGAAGGCCTTTTGTAATAGCAGCCATTCCTTGTTGTACAATGCACATGCTCCCCATTCCTCCCTGCACTGTTTGTGTGAAAAATTGTCACAGAAAAGCTGGAGACATTCATACAATATATTTTTATTTTTCATTGTACAACAACTCTGTATTCCTAAAGCTGCCCAGAGACTCTGTCAGTTTTATGATCAGTTCCAGGATTATTCAATTGCGTTGATGTACTGTGCCGAAAAAACTATTGCTCCAGCTTATCAATTCACTTTCCATTGATTATGGTCACTTCATCAAACAAAAGTCTGATCAGACTTGATGGAAATGATATTGTGTGGCTAATGCAGGTGGTGCACCTAGTGACACTCTGCTACACGCTGCTTTACATGACTGAAATAAGAGAGAGAAGCCAAGCCTGTGGACTGGCGCACCTTGTGGAATGGCTGCTCTGTTTGGAAATCCAGGACACACTGTGTTTGAGGGGGCGTTGCATTTTTCAGAGAGGCTCCAGTCCCCTCCCTAACCCCCGGCACACCAACATAACTAATTTCCCCCTCCCCCCGTGTCCCTGTCCCTAGAGACAAGCACCACTTGCACCCCAGTCTCTTCTTATCCCTGGAAAAGTGTACACTTATAAGTGGTCCACGGGCCAAAAAGTGTTGGGGACCCCGGCTGTACAATTACCCACAAGCTGTTACCTACTTTCACCATGTGTCCTTTCTACAGTTCCTACCTGTCTCACCCTTTACATATTATTTCCCATTCATACACAAAGCAGTAGTATTGTATAGTGTTAGCCATCAGTTAAAGCAGGAAGTTTTGAATCAGGATACCATAACTTGAAAGAAAAAGAGTAAAGCTGGCCATACACTAGGCCGATTGCCCGCCGATCGACAGCAGATTCGATCACTGGGATCGAATCTGCTGTCAAATCGTTCACGCTAAACGCTAAATTTCGATCGATTTCGTCCCGAAATAGATCGGTCCCGTCGATCGCTCCGTGCGGGAAATTACCGTTGATCGCCCGTGGGAAGGGAGCGCATCGCTAGCGGCGTACAATCAACGCAGGTATACATTACCTGAAGCTGGCTCCCGGCATCTTCTCCGCATCACCTCCCGGCTCCCGGCTGGCATCTTCTCCTCATCACCTTCCGCATCACGGCATCTGTGTATAACTTCCTGTGTCATTGCAGTGACAGCGGAAGTACAAATAGAGGGCGCTCTGTTTGAACTTCCGCTGTTACTGGAGTGACAGAAAGTTATACGCGGATGTCGTGATGCGGAGAAGATGCCCTGGACCAGGCTTCAGGTAATGTATGCGGGGGGAGGACAGGCGACAGCGGCAGCTCAGCAGATGGTGAAACGGTTTCAGGCTAAAATCGATTCACAATCTGTTTGCAGTAAAGGCAGCCATACGATCCCTCTCTGATCAGATTCGATCAGAGAGGGATCTATCTGTTGGTCGAATCTGATGGCAAAACGACCAGTGTATGGCTACCTTAAGCTTTTGACTGGTAACCATCTTCAGACTCTATTGACTGTAGACTGACAAAATGTTAGAACACATAGTATATATATATATACTATATAATATACATAGATTTGTTTCCAAATATAAATACTGTAAGTGTCATTACACACATCTTATCCACATTTTCTTCTACTGTTCCATACATTTAGGGTCCGTTTCCACTAGGGCTGATAGTGCCTGATGTCACGTACACAAATATGGATCTGGAATCTCAGTCTATGGAAATCAATAGGCTGCTTCTGAATTTGTGTGCATGAAAAATTTGGAAGCATTGCTTCAGAGTTCTGGACAACGTGTCTGAATCCTTATTACTGTGCATGGCACAGCTACAGGGATTCTGATTGTAATCAGGGTGCACGAGTGCTGGAGTCTGTCTTGGAGATGGGCAGCCGGCGCTACTGGAAACCTGTCCTTAATTTTACACTCTGTATATAAACGCCACATTTTGCATTAATCCACACATTTTTGTTCGCTCTGCCACTTACTCTACAGCCACACACATTGTATTTTCTGCTGTTATCTGACTATACTACTCAGTACTAATTCCCCCTAGTTATATAATTTCTGTACACAAACCTATTATTCCCATCCTTCAGCCACCCATGCTATAAGGGTACTAATTTGCTAGTGTATGAATATATTGAAGTTGCCATTAAATTCTCTTCATCATAGAGGCAGTTCTGCATGTTGGTTTTGTTGTTTTCATTTTATGTCCTGTTAACAAGAAATGCAAAAAAACAACAACAATGGACTGAAGGAGAAAGCATGTAATCTCACATGGCATCTTTTTACCATCTTATTTTCATCTCCTGTCAGGTCTTATTGATGAAAATGAGACTGCAGAACAAGCGGCACTCAGAGAATTGGAGGAAGAAACTGGATACATAGGGGAAGTTATTGAGTCCTCTCCTGGTGCGTGAAATGCCATTTTTCTTTTCAGGACTTATCTTTGGGTATATTTAAACATACATAAAGCATATTTTAAATGAGGAAGGGTGGACAACATTAGGCTGAGGTGTTAACTGACAACTCTTACAGCTAGCAACTGTGTCTGTACAGTATTCAGCCCCAAATTTTTGCCAGGGGGATTAACTTCTGTTCCCTCCGGTAATTGTATGTAAACACCATGCAATTTCCCATCTGATAGAGGGTGTAATAGATAATCTCCAACAGGTCCGATTTGATTTATGATCGCTTTTCTGATTGATTTTTGTATAGAAATGATCGTAAAATTATCAGTTGGAAAATATCTATTCAACCGTCTATCTGACCAGAAATTGCATAGTATGTACCAGGCATTACATTTATATGTAAACTTTTTTTGTTTTATCTTTCTCTCATTAAATCAAACCTGTAAACAGTGAAGGTTCGTACACACGTCGGACTGTAACAAGCTACCAGTCGTCAGACCCGCCCGTGGGGGCGGTTGTTCTGACGACAGTTTGTCGGTGTGTACAGTCTGTCATCAGGCTGATAAGGCTGTTTTTGACCGATCTGTGCGAGACTGTACACACCGACAAAATGTCGTCAGAACGACCGCCCCCGGGCAGGTCTGACGACTGGTAGCTTGTTACAGTCTGACGTGTGTACGAACCTTTAGTTACTTCTCTTTACTGAGGGTGGTCCTTTAAGATCCTATGCAGTTGAGGGGGAGACAGGATGTCTTGCTGAAGAGCCAGTCTCCTCTGACTGTAAGCCTTCTCTCCACATTGGATTGTTGAATACTGAGTGTTGTGAATGTGAGCTCCATAGTTTATATTCTCACAAACAATAGCACAAGACTGGATTTATACTTTTTCCACTTCCATGTGCAGCAGCCCCCTCTTCCATGTGTAATATCTATGTACAGCAGCTCCTTGGGAAGCATCTCCTCTCTTCCATGTGTGCTCACAATTTACCTCTCTTTTCACTTGCCGCCCACTACTCCATTTGTGGTAACCCCTCTTCCATGTCCAGCGGCTGCCCAACGTTCTGACCTTTGTGGTCGTTCCAGAATTCCCAGCTTTGACAGTGCAGACATTCTGTAAAGTCAAAGGGGGAAGATGCCGCATTGCCCACAATTTCTCTGGTAGGTTGTAGAGAGAGGAGTGCTTTGTGCTACTCCAGGAAACAACGCTATTAAAATTCCAATAAACTGTGGAAAAAGATAGTAATATGACTTTGGTAACATTTGCTGCTACAAGATTTCAAGGAAAATCCTTGCACTGTAACATATCCTCAGTGAACAAATGCAGCTTTGAAAATAAGAAATTAAATGTGATAAAGAAAACAGTTAAAAGTTTACAATGAATAAAAATGAATAGGTGTACTGTTACATATTACACCACAGCATGAACTTACAGTTTTGATATCTGTCCTTTTAAATATCTGAACTTTTGAATCCTTAGCTACAAGCTGCATTAAAGAAAACCTGTAATGACAAAAAGTTCCCCTGGGGGGTACTCACCTCGGTAGGAGGAAGCCTCCAGATCTTATCGAGGCTTCCCCCATCCTGTGTCCCACAGCGGTCTCACTCTGGCCCTCCAAACAATGGGGATGTAAATATTTACCTTCCAGGCTCCAGTGCAGGCGCAGTATCGGCTCTCTGCTTGGAGATAGGCGGAAATAGCCAATCGCTGTCAGGCTGCACTACTGCGCAAGTCTCCTGCGCCTGCGCAGTAGAGCAGACTCGACGGAGATCAGCTATTGCCGCCTATCTCCATGCGTAGAGCCGCATCAGTGCCCCTGCTGAAGCTCGGGAAGGTAAATATAGCAAGCCTTGTCAGGCTTGTCGAGGGAGGATTCCGGGACACTTCGGGGGAGCCAGCGCTGGATTGCCTGAAGCTACAGCGGAGGGGGAAGCCTCATTGGGACCCTGAGGCTTACCCCTACCGAGGTGAGTACCCCCCAGGGGAACTTTTTTTTTGTTTGAGTCTCTTTAAGAATGACTCTCCTCCCAAATTCTGTCACCGAAGCTTTGTACCGATGCATTGTGCCAACAGAACCGCCACCCGTTTTCACAAGGCCTTACACTTCTTTTAAAGGGTACTTGTGGCTTAAACAAAGCAAAAATTAGATACACAATATCACAGAGTTCTGGGGCTTTGCTTTTTCTGCCGAGCACAAGCCACTACTGTGCAGGCGCAAGCTGTCCTGCACAGTACAGCTGCTCTCTTTCACAGATGGGAGCACACCCAGGAACTTCCAGAGGGTTCCGGCATCCAACGGGGAGGACATGGAGAGCCTCTGCAGGATCCAGAGGTTTCCCTCTAACGAGAAACGTATCTAACTTCCCCCCCCCCCCCCCCCCCCTTTTTTTTTTTTAAAGTCACAGGCTTTAAAGCTAGAAAATCATCAACTTGAAGAGAAAATTATACGGAGGCTGCCATATTAATTTCCTTTTAAGCAATACCAGTTGCCTGGCTGTACTACTGATCATTTCAAAATCAGTAGTGTCTGAATCACGCACCTGAAACGAGCATGCAGCTATTCTTGTCAGATTTTTTGGTCAGAAACTGCTGATCTGCATGCTTGTTCAGGGTCTATGGCTATCTATCAGCAGGACTGCTAGGTTACTGGTTTTCTTTCAAATTAAATAAATGTAAGCCTCCATATACCTCTCACGTCAGGTTCCATTCAAGTAGCGTTTAAGTTGACAGCCTCCATAGCTCTCTAACAAATGTACTTAACATCAGCTTGTTTAAAAAATTACTGACTGTAACAATAATTCCCTCTTATTCTACCCGTTTTAGTATCTTGTTTGGATCCAGGATTGTCAAACTGTACTATGCGTGTTGTAACTGTGCACATAAATGGGGATGCTTCTGTAAACCACAAACCCAAACCCAAACTTGGTAAGTAAACTGTAAAGCAATGTTCTCAATAGGGAATACATCTGGGTAATTAGGCTGTCCTGAAAGCAGCATTACATACTAATTCCTTGTTGGAATAGATGGACTTGCTCATTAGGGGCTTGATTTACAAGTAGTGTGGTATTTCTTCTTGACTATACCAACCATTCATCTTTCAGTTTTCCTTACATATGCAGCTTTCCTTTCTCAGAGTCCAATCACGCAAGTGTTGAACAGAGACAGAGGGGCAGAGAATTGCAGTATATCTGGTGCAGAAGTGGAACATTTGCTCAGAACGACCTATAAGAATCCTTGATCTGGGCCTTTGCTCCATTTTTGCACCAGTTCTGCTCCAGTCTGCCTTTTTCTGATTTTGACTGTAAACAATGTTAGTTGCCTTAGAGCCCTGTTGATCTTCTAGCATAAGTAGTGTCCGATTCAAAACCCTGGAACAAGCGTATGGCTAATCCAGTAAAACCTGAGTCAGCTGAGACAGAGTACCTAATCTGCATATGCTTGTTCAGGGTCTATGGTCTCTTAAAAGGAAATAAATATGGCAACCTCCATATCCCTCTCACCTCGGGTTCCTTTTAAAGCTGACCTGAAGTTATTATGAAAATATAACACAAGCAAACTAGTACACAAGTGCAGGCCACCACAGGTCGCCATTGAAACTAGTACACAAGTGCAGGCCACCACAGGTCGCCATTGAAACTAGTACACATGTGCAGGCCACCACAGGTCGCCATTGAAACTAGTACATAAGTGCAGGCCACCACAGGTCCCCATTGAAACTCAGGAGCAGTCATTTATTTTAGAGGACCTGCCTGGCAGTTTGGTAATTGAAGCTGCCTAGAAGGGGCTCAACTACGTTAAAAGTCAAGTTCCTTTTTGAAAGCTGAACTGCTCTATTGCCTGTTTCCACTGACAAGTGATGCGAGTGCAGCTACCTAGCCGCATCGCATCACTTCCGTTGGCGTCCGCGTCACTTCCGCATCTCCTGATGCGGAAGTGTATGGAGGGGACAGCAGGCGGATGCGGCTGTGCGAAAATCTGCAGCATGCTGCAGATTCTCTGATCGTTCCGCACGCAATGCAAACTGTTCCATTGCGGTGCATTGGGATCAGGACACTTGTGGTGCGATACGGCTGTGTAGCCGCATCGCACCGCTTCTAGTGGAAACGGGCCCTAAGGGATACGTAGCACTAGAAAGTACAAATACATATACTTGTTTAATAGTATGGTTACTCTGCTGTTTAGAAGCACAAGACACATTTATTTTGTGAACTAGCTTTGTTTTTTTCTATCATGCATATGTTAAAGTGGACCCAAACCAAACTTTTTTTTAATTTAACCACTTGCCGACCGCACACTTATACCGTGCGGCGGCAAAGTGCCAGCTGCAGGACCAGCGACGCACATCTGCTTCGCCGGCTGCAGACTAATTAATCAGCGATCGCTACGTCACACTGTTAGGCCCCCTTGTGACGTCAGCCCGCCGGCCAATCAGCAGCGCCGGCGGGCTGTAAAAGTTCAAACTGCCCAATAGAACGCGTATAATACAGTTTGTTTACGAAACTAACTGTATTATACTGCCTGCCTCCCGCTGGTGGTCACACTTAGCGATCGACCACCAGCGAGGAGAGCAGGCACAGTATATGCACACACACACACACACACACACACACTTTAGGAGCCCCACAGACCCCCCGATCACCCGTAGCACCCATCAGACCCCCTCCTGTACCCCCCTGCAGCCCGCAGCTTAGACCTAACCACCCCCCATATCACCCATCAATAAATCCCTGTCACCACCTGTCACTTCTATCCATCAGATCAGACCCCCAACTACCCCTTAGGGGTATCTAAAGGGAAGGAGAACCGAGAGCCCGATATGGTGTAGTAAGTTTAGGCAATTGGTATAATGAAAAGGAGTAAAAATTATACTCACAAACCAGGGTTACCTCCAGGCAACCACTGTATAGGCAGGTGAGGAGTTTGACCTGTCCCCACTCAGGATTAAAAAGTCGCTCTCTGTAGCCGAGAAAAAAAGGGTATCCCCCACCACCAATGGTGGATATATAATACAGTATAGGTAGAACAGAGGCGCCAAAAGAATAAAAGCAGTATTTAAAACGTTTAAAAATAGCTGAGGAGGCAGTGGTGGATCCGCCCCCTCCAAGCAAACACAGAAACACTGTGCAATATAACAAGAATAGATTTATTGGTACACTCCAGGGTATAGATATACAACGCGTTTCGCGGGTATAAGCCCGCTTCTTCAGGCAGTAGAAGTAGGAGTACACAGCAATCTGTCAGCAACACACCTGGCGCCTTAGGGTGTGTTGCTGACAGATTGCTGTGTACTCCTACTTCTACTGCCTGAAGAAGCGGGCTTATACCCGCGAAACGCGTTGTATATCTATACCCTGGAGTGTACCAATAAATCTATTCTTGTTATATTGCACAGTGTTTCTGTGTTTGCTTGGAGGGGGCGGATCCACCACTGCCTCCTCAGCTATTTTTAAACGTTTTAAATACTGTTTTTATTCTTTTGGCGCCTCTGTTCTACCTATACTGCCTTAGGGGTATCTGATCACCCCCCACGCCTCCAGATCTCCCCCCCGACCCCCCGTATACTGAACCTATCTATCTTCCCCGCATCTGTCTCCCCACTGATCAGCTGCCAATCACCTATCAGTCACCTGTCAATCATCCCTTGTCACCACCTGTCACTGCCCCCCATCAGATCAGACCCCCAACTGCCCCTTAGGGGCTTCTGATCACCCACCCACCCTTTCAGATCCCCCCGAGACCCCCCCCCCCCTCCCCGGATCACATCAGCAATCCATCATTTACATCTGTTTTTCCCTGTAAACACACACTTATTACCTGTCAATAACCCATCTATCACCCCCTGTCACTCCTATCCATCAGATCAGACCCCCAACTACCCCTTAGGGGTATCTGATCACCCCCCACCCCCTCTGATTGGCTGTTTTGCCCTGTGTCTCGATTGTCTCAATTGCTCTGTGATTAGCATTGATTGTCGTGTGATTGGCTTCGATTGTCACGTAATTGGTTTTTGATTGTCGTGTTATTGGATTCAATTGCTCCTTGATTGCGCAGATTGCTGTAATTGTGTTGTAATTGCCTCGTGATTGTTTTTGATTATTTGTGATTGTTTCTGATTGCTCTCTGATCCCCCCCCCCCCCCCCCCCCCCCCCCCTCACCGTCACTATCCTAGTGATCTAAAAACAGTGATCAGTGCAAACTGTCACTTTTTTAGTATCACTAGTGGTAACAGTTAGGCCAGTTAGCTAGGCAAAAGGGTTGTTAGTGTCAGTGCTCAGCCCACTGCACCACAGTCACTAATTAGCGTCATCACTGTCGCTAATCAGCATTGGTACTATATAGTATCTGTAAGTGATCATTAGTGATCACAGTCAGATCTATATTAGGGTCACTAGGATCCACAAAAAAAAGCAGTGTTTGCCCGATCAGACCTGATCGTTCGCCTGCACTGCGTTCAGCCCGCCCCACCGCAGTGACAGAATTTTTTTTTCTGATCACTGCAAAAAACACTGTACACTAGCTGTGGCACTGTAAACATCAGTTTTGATTTTTTTTTTTTAATCAAAACTCAGTGACCACAGCTTTCTACCTCTAAAATACTCACTTTCGCTAGGTAGGTGCTCTTTTTCCTGGGTAGTCTCAGAGGAATACCTCCTAAATTTAGCAGGCCACCATAGCACAAAAAAGAGGTTTTCCAATGAAGACATCTACAGGTACATGGACCAGTCGGATGAGGATGATTGGGCCGACTTATTCGACGAATCTTCTGGTTCAGAGTACGATCGTGTAGACAGCAGTGGCTCTCTGACCGATAGAGGTTGAGGTCCCGGCTAGAGCCAGGCATACCACACCCCATGTCACTGGACTGCAGGTGGCAGAAGATCAGTCTCAAGGGCAGTAGAGTGGTGCTGGCGCTGATCTGATTTTTCTTGGTGAGGCATGCACCAGCAGCGCAGCATCTCCTGGATCTATCAACACCAGTACTACCGTAGAAGACCCTGGTGAAGTGGCAAACACCAGCCTGCTAGTAGAAGCTGGTTCGGTGGTACGTGCATTAAGACCCGATTCGCAGCCACCAAGTAGACGGGCCCGTACTCCCATTAGTTTCCCAGAGGTGCTGGCAACCCCTGATTGGCATTCCCGTGATCCCGCCGCACCGTACTGCCCCTTTTCACCGCCCAGTCTGGAGTCCAGGTGGAGACAGTTGAACTAGGATCGGCCCTAGACTTTTTTGAACTGTTCCTCACCCAGGATCTCCTTGACTTAATTGTGGCTGAGACCAACCGTTATGCCACACAATAACCGCCAATCCGAAAAGCTGCCACGCCCAGCCTTTTCGGTGGAAACCCCTCCCAAGTTTCCAAACTTAAAATGTTTTTGGGCCTCTCCTCAACATGGGTATTACCCCAAAAAAATGTATTGCGCTCTTATTGGTCTACACGCCCAATACATAACATGCCCATGTTCTCTGCTGCCATGTCCAGGGCGCGATTTGAGATCATCCTGCGCTTCCTGCATTTCAATGACAACAAAACCTGTCATGCAAGAGACCACCCAGCTTATGACCAGCTCCACAAAATTCAGCCCCTCATAGACCACCTGTCATCCACATTTGCAGATGCTTATACTCCTGAACAGAACATCTGTGTAGACGAGTCCCTCGTACATTTTACCGGGCGCCTTGGCATCAAACAGTACATCCCAAGCAAGCGCGCCCGGTATGGGGTGAAACTGTATAAGCTCTGTGATAGGGCCACAGGCTATACATCTCGTTTTAGGATCTATGAGGGAAAAGACTCAAAATTGGAGCTGGTCGGATGACCTGACACCTGGGGAGCAGTGGAAAGATTGTGTGGGACTTGGTGTCACCCTTGTTCCATATGGGGTACCATCTTTATGTGGACAACCTTTACACAAGTGTGGCCCTCTATCAGCACTTAAAGTTAGAAGGAATCCGATGCTGTGGCACCGTGCGGCCTAGTCGCCGGGGCTTCCCCCAACGGCTCGTTAACACCAGACTTCAACGGGGGGAGAGGGCCACCTTGTGTACCGATGACTTGCTCTCGGTGAAATGGAGGGACAAGAGGGACGTTTACCTTCTGTCTACCATTCACACAGACACGACAGTACAAATTACACGGGCAACAGAGGTAATTGAAAAGCCCCTCGCCGTCCACGACTATAATGCCAACATGGGAGGGGTGGACTTCAATGACCAGATGTTAGGGCCCTATTTAATTTCCCGGAAAAACCAGACGCTGGTATAAGAAAGTGTCTGTGTATTTAATTCAATTGGCGATGTACAACAGCTTTGTTTTCTACAGTAAGGCTGGGAGAACTGGATCTTTCCTTCAATTCCAGGAAGAGATCGTTTCGGCACTCCTGTATCCAGGAGGTGCCAGAGCCCAACCCCCAAATGCAACTAGCCGGCTGCATGGAAGGCATTACGCCTACCCGATTCCCAGTACCCCAACTCAACGCAACCCCAGAAAAAGATGTCGTGTCTGCAGCAAGGCTGGAATAAGGCGTGACACCCCCGTTTACTCTCCCTCCTGTCCTGACCAGCCTGGCCTATGCCTAGGGGAGTGTTATGAGAGGTACCACAAGAAGGCACACTTTTA
This sequence comes from Hyperolius riggenbachi, assembly GCF_040937935.1. Classification (NCBI taxonomy): domain Eukaryota; kingdom Metazoa; phylum Chordata; class Amphibia; order Anura; family Hyperoliidae; genus Hyperolius; species Hyperolius riggenbachi. Next base: position 248,174,692 of record NC_090648.1, on the reverse strand, counting down.
GAACCTAGGGAACTACAGACACAGCAGGAGGCACACAAGGGTCTCTCAGTGCTATTTCACACTGGCGCGATGCGTTAGGGCAAATTGCCTAGCAAAAGTCACACTTTGCGGTCCCCCCCCCTACGGCGGAAGTGCTTGACTTAACGCTAGTGCATGCCTACGTTTCTGCATAGCTTCTGCAGCAATTTGGGTCGGCCCAGAAGTCATGTTGGTCTACGGCGACGCAGTTAATTACTAGGCCGAATGCTACTCTTGTGGTATTCCCTGAAGGTCTGTTTTGGGCGAGACGGTGCGGCGGGCTCGACCGACCGGATAGGCCAGTATGCAGTGTGAACCCAAACATCAGGTTTTGAGAGATCCAAATTCACTGGCCTGCCAGAAACCTCTCCTTTCACTTGGGACAGAATGCATACTGTACTTCGCCACATATCTGTGCGATTTGCACTTTGCACATTGACCCATGGGGGAGGAGAAGTTTGTCCTCAGATCGCAAGTAAAAAAAAACAAAAAACGGGTAAGCAAAAAAGTTCATGTTTGGTTACCAATGTTATTGTTTGGTTTGAACATATTTAACCACTTGAGGACCCACCCTTTCCCCCCTTAACCTATTTTGGTTCCTGGACGTAGAAACTACGTCCAGGAACCATGCGCGCTACCGCGGCCGATCGCGCGCGTGCACACGCACTCCCGGCCGCAGATTCGGTAGCCAGGGAATCAATGTATCGGGCTATGGTGCCCGATCACTGATTCCTCTCCCCCGCTGAAAAAGCGACAGCTTCTCTCGGAAGCTGCGCCTTTTCTGGCCGTTCCCTCCCCGATGCGTCACTCTAAGCGTGTGTTACGCTTAGAGTGACTTTATGTAAACAAACTCATGGCCGCCATCATGTGGCCAAAAAGTAATACTACAACTGAAAATAAAAATAAATTAAAATGAACACACATTTACATTATACTCTATTGTTTACCTCCCACTCTCCCAAAACTACCCAAATAAAATGTTTACTATAAAAAGAAAAAAACCATTACAATAAAAAAACCAACAAATAAAAAAACAAACAAACATGTAAATATTTACCTAAGGGTCTACACTTTTTAAATATCAATGTAAAGATGAAATATTTCTATATTTTTTTATTTTAAACTTGATAATAGTGATAGATGCAAAATGGAAAAAATGCACCTTTATTTCCAAATAAAATATTGTCGCCATACATTGTGATAGGGACATAATTTTAACGGTGTAATAACCGGGACATATGGGCAAATACAATACGTGAGTTTTAATATGGAGGCATGTCAGGTTACACAAAATCGGTGCATGCAGCGCTGCAGGACGAGATTTCTCCTCCACAGTAAAAAAGATACGTTTGCCGAGGCATATGGGCCGAGGAGCGGTGTTTGGGTTCATATGCTTTGGCAAGCACTTTGTATCAAAAAAAGAACTCAAGCAATGATTTCTCCATTCACATCGATCGATGTGGATGATTAAATCAGGTTTGCCTGGGCATACGAGCTGGTGGGTTTGGATTTTTGGGGTGGCAGCTCCTATGTCCAGGCAGACGCCTTCCCCTCTTTCTTTCTTTGTTTTTCAAATTTTTTGGCAGATATTTGTTCATCCACATTGATCGATGCGAATGAAGGGATGTTTGCCGTTCATTTTTCCTTTCAGCCCAGAATGCACTACCTGTATGCCCAATATAAGGAGTATAGCAGAAATACTGGCCATACATGTAATGATTGCAGAGACCCTAAAATGCCAGGACAGACCCCACAAATGACCCCATTTTGGAAAGAGGACACCCCAAAGTATTCCGTGAGGTGCATGGTGAGTTCATAGAACATTTTATTTTTTGTCACAAGTTAGCATAAATTGTTTTTTTTTTTTTTTTTTTCTTCACAAAGTATCCTTTTCTGCTAACTTGTGACAAAAAAATATTTTTTTTTTATTAACTCACCATGCCCCTCATGGAATACTTTGTGGTGTCTTATTTCCAAAATGAGGTCATTTGTGGGGTTTGTTAACTGTCCTGTCATGTGGGGGGAGGGGGGGGGGCTAAATTGTGAGCACCCCTGTAAAGCCCAAAGGTAGTCATTGCACGTTGGGCCCCTTAGCGCAGTTAGGGTGTAAAAAAGTGCCACACGTGCTATTGCCGTACCTGGGAGAAGTAGTACAATGTGTTTTAGGGTGTATTTTTACACGTACCCATGCTGGGTGGAAGAAATCACTCTGTAAATGACAATTTTTTGATTATTTTTACACACAATTGTCCATTTACAGAGATATTTCTCCCACCCAATATGGGTATGTGTAAAAATACACCACAAAACACATTGTACTACTTCTCCTGAGTACGGCGATACCACATGTGTGGCACTTTATTGCACCCTAAGTGTGCTAAGGGGCCCAAAGTCCAATGAGTACCTTTAGGATTTCACATGTCATTTTGAGACATTTGGTTTGTAGACTACTCCTCACGGTTTAGGGCCCCTAAAATGCCAGGGCAGTATAGGAACCCCACAAATTACCCCATTTTACAAAGAGGACATCCCAAGGTACTCAATTAGGAGTATGGTGAGTTCATAGAAGATTTTATTTTTTGTCACAAGTTAGTGGAAAATGACACTTTGTAAAAAAAAAAAAAATAATACTAATAATTTTCCGCTAACTTGTGACAAAAAATAAAATCTTCTATGAACTCGCCATACTCCTAATTGAGTACCTTCGGATGTCCTCTTTGTAAAATGGGGTCATTTGTGGGGTTCCTATACTTCTCATGGTTTAGGGCCCCTAAAATGACAGGGGAGTAGTCTGGAAACCAAATGTCTCATAATGACCTGTGAAATCCTAAAAGTACTCATTGGACTCTGGGCCCCTTAGCGCAGTTAGGGTGCAAAAAAGTGCCACACATGTGGTATCGCCGTACTCGGGAGAAGTAGTACAATGTGTTTTGGGGTGTATTTTTACACATACCCATATTGGGTGGGAGAAATCTCTCTGTAAATGGACAATTTTGTGTAAAGAAATCAAAAAATTGTCATTTACAGAGAGATTTCTCCCACCCAATATGGGTATGTGTAAAAATACAACACAAAACACATGTACTACTTCTCCCGAGTACGGCGATACCACATGTGTGGCACTTTTTTGCACCTTAAGTGTGCTAAGGGGCCCAAAGTCCAATGAGTACTTTTAGGATTTCACATTTTGAGACATTTGTTTTGTAGACTACTCCTCACGGTTTAGGGCCCCTAAAATGCCAGGGCAGTATGGGAACCCCACAAATGACCCCATTTTACAAAGAGGACATCCCACGGTATTCCGTTAGGAGTATGGTGAGTTCATAGAAGAATTTATTTTTTGTCACAAGTTAGCGGAAAATGACACTTGGTAAAAAAAAACAATAAAAATAATTTTCCGCTAACTTGTGACAAAAAGTAAAGTCTTCTATGAACTCACCATACTCCTAATGGAGTACCTTGGGGTGTCTTCTTTCTAAAATGGGGTCATTTGTCGGGTTCCTATACTGCCCTGGCATTTTAGTGGCCCTAAACCGTGAGGAGTAGTCTTGAAACCAAATGTCTCAAAATGACCTGTGAAATGCTAAAGGTACTCATTGGACTCTGGGCCCCTTAGCGCAGTTAGGGTGCAGAAAAAGTGCCACACATGTGGTATCGCCGTACTCGGGAGAAGTAGTACAATGTGTTTTGGCGTGTATTTTTACACATACCCATATTGGGTGGGAGAAATCTCTCTGTAAATGTACAATTGTGTGTAAAAAAAAAAAAAAATTGTCATTTACAGAGATATTTCTCCCACCCAGCATGGGTATGTGTAAAAATACACCCCAAAACACATTGTACTACTTCTCCCAAGTATGGTGATACCATATGTGTGACACTTTTTTGCAGCCAAACTGCGCTAAGGGGCCCACAGTGCAATGACTACCTTTAGGCTTTACAGGGGTGCTTACAATTCAGCACCCCCCAAAATGCCAACACACCCCACAAATGACCCCATTTTGAAAAGTAGACACTTCAAGGTATTCATTGAGGGGCATGTTGAGTCCATGGCAGATTTCATTTTTTTTTTTTTTTGGTTACAAGTTAGCAGAAATGGAAACTTTTTTTTTTTGTCACAAAGTGTCATTTTCTGCTAACTTTTGACAAAAAATGAAATCTTCTATGAACTCACCATGCCTCTTAGTGAGTACTTTGGGATGTCTTCTTTCCAAAATGGGGTCATTTGTTCGGTATTTATACTATCCTGGAATTTTAGCACCTCATGAAACATGAATGGTAGTCCGAAAAATCAAAGATGCTTCAAAATGGGAAAATTCACTTTTGGCACCATAGTTTGTAAACGCTCTAACTTTTACCCAATCCAATAAATATACGCTGAATGTTTTTTTTTATCAAAGACATGTAGCAGAATAACTTTCGCGCTCAAATGTATAGGAAATTTTACTTTATTTGAAAAATGTCAGCACAGAAAGTTAAAAAAGTCATTTTTTTGACAAAATTCATGTCTTTTTTGATGAATATAATAAAAACTAAAAATCGCAGCAGCAATCAAATAGCATCAAAAGAAAGCTGTATTAGTGAGAAGAAAAGGACGTAAAATTGATTTAGGTGGTAGGTTGTATGACCGAGCAATAAACCGTTAAAGCGGCAGTGGTTTGAATGGAAAAAATAGCGCTGGTCCTTAAGGGGGGGGGGGGGGGGGGGTAAAGGCTGAGTCCTCAAGTGGTTAAAATATTTAGTTGCACCACTCTGACACATACAAAGATAAATAAACATTCCTTCAAGCCTATGAGCATTTCAGTGCATGCTTTTCACCCTTCTCGTTTCATAGTTAGGGTTATACAGGTGGCAGCCATTAGCAATTCCTCCTTTGCTGGACACCATCTACTCCACCAGTTTGCCGGATTCTGTCCCGGCAATATGAAAGGAAGGGAGGGGTTCCTCCAATAAATGTAAAATAAATATTTTATATATGTCATCATGCAGCTGAAAAGAGGCTGCTATTTATTATTATAATTTACAAAATAGATTTTATTTCTGAAATCTTGTATTTTTAATTTGGGTCCACTAGAGAACCCGAGGTGGGTTTGAAGAATATTATCTGCATACAGAGGCTGGATCTGCCTATACAGCCCAGCCTCAGTTGCTATCCCAAACCCCCCTAAGGTCCCCCTGCACTCTGCAATCCCTCATAAATCACAGCCACGCTGCTGAAAAACAGTTTGTCAGAGCTGGCTGTGTTTATCTCTATAGTGTCAGTCTGCTGCTCTCCCCCGCCTCCTGCAGAACTCCAGTCCCCGCCTGCATCCCTTCCCTCCCTGCTGATTGGAGGGAAGGGACGGGGGCAGGGACTGGAGCTATGCAGGAGGCGGGGGAGCAGCTGAGACTGACACTACAGATGTAAACACAGCCTCACAGCAAGGCTGTGATTTATGAGGGATTGCATAGTGCAGGGGGACCTTAGGGGGGTTTGGGATAGCAACAGAGGCTGGGCTGTATAGGCAGATCCAGCCTCTGTATGCAGATAACATTCTTTAAACATACCTCGGGTTCTCTTTAAAGAAGCTATTTTGTGCTTAGGAGTGCATTAACTGCTTAATCCTAAATCTTAGTTGTTGTTTGACAAATCACTTATATTTTCTTTTTTCTTTGCATATTATTTTACCGGGACATGCAGCAGACGGAGGTATGTAATTTAACTTTTTTTTTTTTGTAAAAGATACTGTTAATGTTGCCTTGGCCACTTGAGTACAAGATTTTCTTTTTCATATTTGCAGAATTTACAGAAACTATTTTGCTGCCAAAGATGGAGCTTCGGAAACGTATTGATGGTATATACCGTACTTTTTCTCCTTTGTAACAGTTTTATTTCATGCTTATCTTTGCTCTCTCTTGTTTGATACATTAAATGTCTAAAATGTAATGAGTTTGTAGTGTTTCTAAATGTTTAAAATGGGAAATGAGGTGTATTTCTCTAGGGGAGTCAAGACATCAGTGAAAGCCAGGCAGGTATTTAAAAATGGACCTGCAATATGACCCAGTCTCTACAAAACTGAATCAGCAATGAAAAGTGTGTATGCTACAAGTTCTCTTCTGTGATGATGCTGATCCAATACAGGTATAACCTTCTTTGTGGCTGGTAGGAAATTACTCTTAAGCTCTGGTTATCTGTTTATTCTAGTGTGATGCTTATGCTTGCACATTATGTAGCCTGTCAGTTCAAAGCACAGAGGGAGGGGGGCGACTGAACATTTCAGCTTAAGGTGCGTACACGCGCACTACTACAGAAAACGACCGGTCCGTCAGACCCTCCCGCTAGGCCATATATGTCAAACTCCGGCCCGGGAGCCAAATTTGGCCCTCAGAGCCATTAAATTTGGCCCCCAAGTGGTTTCTCCACTTTGCATTATGTTTGGCCCACTCTAGATCACCAGGGAAGCTATATTGGAGGTGAAGCCCTAGAACACCAGGGAAGCCATTTGGGGGAGGTAGGGTGAAAGCACTAAACATTAGGGAACCATATAGGGGAGGGAAGGAGGACCACTAGACACCAGCAAACTGTATAGGGGTTGGAGGGGAGCTATTAGACACCAGGGAACTTTGAGAGGAAGGTGACCTGTAGACATTGAGGTTGGCCCTTGAGTAACTTCCAGCATTCAATTTCGGCTCACTTTGTATTTGACTTTGACACCCCTATTCTAGGCGGTCGTTCTCCCGACAGTAGTGTGTGTGTACAGTCTGTCTGCAGACTGATAAGGCTGTTTCTGTACGATCCGCTGAGTAGTGCGTGTGTACGCACCTTTAGTTACCCCTTTTCCTGTGTGCTTTGAACTGTGACAGTCTAATTGTACACAATACCCAACTCATGGTGACCCATAGCCAATAGGAAAATGTAAGGGACTAAGAGACAAAAAACCCACCTACTAAAAATCAATGCTGAATATAATGTTGCCTTCTTTAAACAGAAGGTATTTGAGATAATTCAGTAATTGAGCAGCTGTGTGTTCCAATGATGCATCGCTTCCGAATATGCAAATCAACTAATTATGGTGTGAGCAAAAATATCAGACTAGAGAAATCAAGAAAAGCTAGGTTGTAAGTACTTTCCCATTTGCCAACAAAGCAGGCAATCCTTAGAGTAACCATCAGGCATAAAATCAAAAGTCAATTCTTTATTTTTATCTGGTAAACCAGTAATAAGGATGCTAACCGGGCAATCCAAAAGTTAAAAATCACTCTAATGGTACCCATACACTGTACAATAAAAAGGTTCGATTTTCCAGTTTTTTGACTAAAATGATCAAATCGATTGGAAAGTTGAAAAGAATCTTATTTTTCAATCAAGAAAAAAAGAACAATTATCCCGTTTCTTCTATAAACATCTGATCAGACATGTTGGAAAAATGTGTATATTCGATCTAACGGAATAATCGAACTACATTATCTAATAAAAAAATAATGAAAAATTGTACCACGTATTGGGCACCTTTACTTTTCTTATGCATAAAACATCATTCCCCAGTTTGGTACATCTGGCGCACAAAGGGAGTTGTAGGGCATGCTGGGTTTTCTTTTTTCTTCCTTACTTTCCTTCCCTTTTCCCCTCAGACATAATTAATGCAGTCTGATTGGCTGAAGCCTCTTTCCTTCCCGTTTTCCCCTCCCACACCTGTGTTCCTATCTGATTGGCCAATATTTCTCATGCTGAGAGGCTGAGAAAATTACTCACCCAGCAGCTTCTGAAATCCATCCATACAAATAAACACGCTTTGCAGAGTCACACAGTGATGACAATGCACTTTTTACTGCAGAGCTGGGTGGTAGTGTCTGAAGACTGGGAGGAGGGTGGGCAATGCTTACACAATCAGGCAGAGAGTAAGGGAGGAAATGACATCAGGATTGGCTTCCAGATACACAGTTAAAATGGAAAATCCTAAGAAGGATTTTCTTTCTTTTTTTTTTTTTTTTACAATAGAAAAATCACTAAGATCAAAATGTGGACGGTGCAATGCATATGTTATGTAAGTAGAGCAAGTATTTATCTACATATTTTATACGTGGGTTTAGTGGGATAGTATGGCTGACAGCTCCTCTTTAATCAGCATTACATGACGGAGGCTCTAAGGAAACAAGGCAGGGTATTTTTTTTTATTATCAGAAGTATACTTGTGATTGCTTTGAGCTGGTACTACCTAATGTTTAAAGCATAACCGTCAGCCATAAAATAAACAATTCTTTATTTTTATCTGGTAAACAAGTAATAAGGATCCTAACCAGGCAATCCAAACGGTAATTTTGTTTTTATCTTACTTTTCTTCTCCATAAAACATCATTCCCCAGTTTCCCTGGCTCTTATTTGGTACATCTGCCACAAGGAATTTGCAGGGCATGCTTGGCTTTCTTTTTTGCTTCTTTACTTTCCCCTCAGACATAACTAATGCAGCCTGATTGGCTGAAGCCTTTTTCCCTCCTTCCTGCAATTGAAACCGGGATTGAGCCATTAGGTTTGCGAGGCCACCCTTTTTTTTGTTAACTCTGTAAACAAAGCACTTATGACTCCACATTAGGATTCAGTAAAACTGAAAACTACAGATGTGACATTGTACTAACCTGTTTTATCTATGTGGTTACTAACTGTATATGTTTTAATGTACTTACAGAGCTGGTGGAAAAGGAAAAGCTTGTGGTTGATGCAAGAGTCTACTCGTATGCCTTGGCACTGGAGCACGCTGTGGCTAAGCCTTATGAGTTGCCATTCCTAAAGTGTTAGGGCTGCTTCTGTACAGCCTGTGTACTCGCACTAGGCACCTATGCTTTTCCTCTTTGCATTGTATTACAGCAATTGTGCTGAGGGTTATGAACTTTTCTGAAGTACTTCAGATTTCTTCTTTATTGGTTTCTACTTTCTATTCCATTCTCCAAGAAATCCTCCTCTTGATTCCTCAAAACTGCACATATGCAAAACCTTTATTAAAACTCTAAATCTGTTCTAATTAAAATTAACTGGAACACGCTCATGAACAGGGATTGTACTGTTCTGCAGACATGTGATGTGTCGTGATGAGTTGAATTTATAGAGTACATAAAGAAGTCACTGTAAACAACTGTGTTATTTCTCTGCCCAAAGATTTATGGTGGTGAGTTTAGTCACATGACTGGAGGAATTGAACAGTAAAGATTGGCTTATGAAGTTGTGGCATTCCACTTCATTTGAATTTTGGTATTATAAGGAAAAATGAAAACAAAGGAGTTTGACAGGATCCTGATAAGTATTAAAGTGCTCCTTTGGGCTTGCATTTTTAATACATACAGTATTGTATGGAATATATCATAAATTGCACAATAACCATTTTTGTACTATTATTTTTTTTTACTTGACTAACTGGATTTTCAAATATTTCTTCCTGTGTGAATGTCAAATGCAGTTCTGTTGGTTGGTACAGTAGCCTGTAAATCAACCAAATGATATTCACTAGAGATGATCAGCAAGACTAATTCTAGCTTGCATGGAAATGTAATGAAAATTGTATGCAGCTCAGAATTTAGGTCCATTGAAATTGATGGAATATGCATCTGATTGTCCCAATTTCAAGCAACATATAGTACCTTTTACAAGTTGGAATCTTAGCATCTCTAGTATTTACAAATACAAATATTTTTGACTACAGAGGTTATTCCTGCCCACCTACCGTCTGCTACTGGGGTTTACTTTTTGTGCCCAGCACTACAGCATCTCATCGTTATTACATGTTTAAATCCTGCCTGCTTGGTGTGTAATAAAGAATGTACCCTTCCTACAACCTCCACAGAATGTTTAGTTAAAAAACAAAGTTAAACAAAAGACAAGTGACAAATTGTCTTTTATTGCAGGTTGGGGTGATGAATATAGATTGCCAAAATGATGCTGTTAATTATTTTTTGCATGCAAATTGTATACAGCTTGGAATTTAGGTCAATTGAATATACTTTATCCTACGTTTGACTCAATTCCAAGCTGCATATAGTTTGGATTAAATTTGCATATACAACGTTGTACTGCTGGCCATAATCCATTAATCTCTTAGCTGTGGGAGGAGGTGGGTCAGGTAATAGAGCATTTACATAGCCGCCGGGAGATTTTGGCGCAGGGGAAAGCCGATAAATGGTTTACCCTGCTCCTGCACAAGTTCTGGTGGCGTTAATTACTATTCCCCCTCTAGGCCACCATGGATAGTGGGGGAAAGATGTAATTCAACTTTCAACTATTGCTGGCAGCCGAATTAGTGTTTTTGCAGTGATTTTCTGACAGCGCCCAAATCACTTACTGAGTGTTGCTATAGCCATAATTCCTATTACGGTCTATGGTGGCGCCAACTCTGCCCAAACTCCTGCGCTGTTTTTTAAAGCACTCCCAGGGAATTTGCTTTGTGCTGGGGAAGGAACTCATTCAGTCTTGGCAGGAGCTGCTAGATGCCAGAAGTCAGACAGGTACTTATATACTTGCAAAAAGTGCAGATGTGCAAAGCACTAAACTTTGAGCATTCCTAATTAGTGCAAATTTACTAACTGTATTTTAATATGGTAGGCTGAACTATGTTCAAGTTAAAGAGTAAAAGAATGTTTGGCACCTGCTTTCCACATAAAATGACTTTATTGCTTGTGTCTTCCAATAAAAAAAATAGTTCCATTATGTGGAGTACAAATAGTAAAATTCCTACCAGGTTCCTCAAGTGCTGTGGGGTCAGGTGGGAGCGATGTCGGGGCCTGACGACCGTTTCGCTCTATTGAGCGTCCTCAGAGGCTCTTTGTAGGCTGAACTATGGCTTCAAACTTTCCTTGTGTGCCTTCAGAAAAATATTGGACTTTTAAAATCTGCAAACTGATCATTGTGGGCATAAGGAAAATAAAAGTTCATAGATTGAAGGACCATTATAGCGAAAATGTTACTACTGTACTTTAATACCTCATTTAATAGAATCCACATTAGTTTCTCAATATACGGTACTTTGTGATAAAATTATGTTCAGGAATATTGTGCTCACTACCTAACAACAGCTTCCTCAGAGAAGGAATTCAGCTGCTTATTTCTCTCCCCAGAGCCATAGTCTTTCAGCCCTGCAGTGACTACACCCACTTCTGTGTATACTGTAAGTGATCCAGGACTCTATGTGATTGCGAGGAGGAATTTTCTAATAAACAAGCCGGTTTAACCCGAGAAAAAAAAGTAGATAAACAGTTGAAATCCCCCATCACATCCTGACAGCTGCCAATGTAGCAGCTGTCCAGAAATGAAAAATGACATTTGAGGATACCTCTAATACCATATATTAGGATAATTTAATGCTGCTTTTATGTGTAGGAGTATCAAAATATTATAGTTCTTGCTACCTACTAAGAACCGTTATTAGATTTTTTTTTTCTTTCATTAGCCTTTGTGCTGCAGTGTCTGCATGTAATAACATGTGAATTATAGGAAATGGTTGGCTAGCTAGAATCCTGCACTGTGAGAAGAATTGCTAGCTTCCTGCTGAAGAAGGAAACTTTTCACTAAGCTTATTGAATATTACATAACAGCCTAGGCTAAGCATCACTGGGAGGGCGGGGCTATATACAAATATATAGAAAGTGTTTCTGATGTTGAAACCGGGAATATTACTGTAAAAGTGAGTATTCTGAATAGGGATGGTCAATGAGATGCAAATAATTTCAAGTTGATGCAGGATTATGCAAATTGTGTATGCAAATTTATGCCACTTGAAAATGGACCAATCAAATTTTTACCTCAGGAGAATTTGGTTAAAGGGACTCCGAGCACCTCATGGGCATGCCTTTAAGACAGACGACTTCCAACAAAGTCGTGCTATGACCCCTCTGGAGGAGCCTCTTGCAATGGCCATGCGTGTCACCAGGGCTGTGGAGTCGAGGAGTCTGAGTCGGGGCAATTTTGGGTACCCGGAGTCGGAGTTGGAGTCGTGATTTCAGAAACTGAGGAGTCGGAGTCGCATGATTTTTGTACAAAATCCACAGCCCTGTTAAGTATTAGACTAAGGAGTCAGTCGAGGAGTCCGAGTCTGAGCAATTTTGGGTACCCCGGAGTCGGAGTCGTGGTTTCAGAAACTGAGGAGTCGGAGTCAGGAGTCGAAGTCGCATGATTTTTGTACAAAATCCACAGCCCTGTTAAGTATTAGACTAAGGAGTCAGTCGAGGAGTCGGAGTCTGAGCAATTTTGGGTACCCCGGAGTCGTGGTTTCAGAAACTGAGGAGTTGGAGTCGGAAGATTTTTGGACCGACTCCACAGCCCTGCGTGTCACTTCCTCTTCCTGCTTTGTTTAGTGATGCACTTCTCTAACAGAGAAGACAGGGGTGACCCGGAAGTTATAACATAGCCAAGATGGCTATGAACAAAAACTATTTGGTGTAGAACAGCAATTCAGGCATCAAATGAGAGGAGAGCACAAGCTACAGAATGGTATGCATCTTTAAGTACTTTGCAGTACTGGTCGGAGGCTTTCATGTCCATGAGAGGTGCTCGAAGTCCCTTAAATTTAAGCTGCATGAATTTGCATACAAAATTTGCATAATGCATCAACTCAAAATTATGTGCATCTTATTGACCGTCCTTAATTTTGAATCATTTACTGAATTCTACTATGTCACTACAGTGCCTCTTTAAATTAGAGTTAAGGCAAGAAAACTGATTTGTGGGGCATATTGATGCTAATTTTTCAGGAAAATTATTACTTTTGTCTTGTTTAAAGGAATAATAAAATAAAAAATGCACAAGAGGGAAGATTATTACCAAAAAAATAAGAAGCTGTGTATATTTGTCATTTATGGACTCTTCACCTCTATGTAACCATGGGCCTTTATACTGCTTCTAGTGCATGGATATTGGAGTATCATAGATCATGGCAATGTTTAATACTAATGTCTTGTAATGGCATAAAGTGTAAATGCCAAGAATGACCTTTTTATCATTAAATAGTTGCAGAAAAAATGGTCTTGCTCAGTCCCTATGTCTTTCTATTTCTGGCACATACCTGTGTGGGTGATTTTTTTTTATAACTTTTGCATACAGATTAATTTCTGAAAGCACACTATATGAAGGTAAGACATCTTAATCAAAAAAGATTATCAACAGCAAGTCACTAAAAAATGCTGAGCCATTGAATGAAAACATTTGCAAAGGCATTTTAAATTATGAGAACTGATGCAGTCTGTCCACCACTAGCCAGTGAACCCATTTCCTTCCAATGTCCATGTCAGCACACTAGGGGGTTAATCCCGCCCCTTAACACCTCCAGGACGTGTCTATATAAATCTTAAGCCCTCCCCTAGCCAGTGCTTTTTTTTCCTGTCCTCCTCCAGGACTGTCATTTTTTTCTTTTTTTTCCTTTTTACCATTTATTTTAACTCATATTTTTGTGTCCTACCTGCTGTTTTCTTGGCAGCCACCACGCTTAGCCTTGTGCGTGAAGCCCCGCTGTTTTACCTTAAATAGGTATAAGCGGTGATCCCCCTCTTTCTGCTGGTCTTTCTGGGGGTGATTTTTTTTCTTCCTGTGAGGCCGCATACGCTGTAAACCGGCGTACATCGGATTGGGCAGCATTAGACGCCGAATGCGGACCAGCCTGGGACGCAGGGTCATTTCCGGGAGGGAGTGACGTCGCGACAGGAAGTCCTAGCACGGCCGGCGCAGAAGGCTTCAAAACTAAGCGTACAGGATGCTGATAGCGGCGATTTTGCTGGAGAGAGGAGCGAGAGAGTGCGCTCTTTGTCCCCGCAGGTCCAGAGTGACAGAGACTTACAAGTAAGAACGAACAGGTGCTCACTTGGAGATGTGCTAGCATAATGCCTATTCAAGAGGGTAGGCAGCACATTACTATTTATTATCTGATGGATATTGTTTTAGGTGGATGTCCATGGGGGAAATCTAGAGACTGGGTGAATCTGCATACTGCTGACAGCTATAACTCTGCAAATTACCTTAAATCAAGGTACAATTGTGCTATTTTACTACACATGCTATAAATTGTATGGTACGTAAATAGTACAAGATAGATTACTTGTGTATCTTCATATAGGTTCTACTTGTCACCTATGGAAGACAGCAATATGGCCTCTTCTGCCCATAAACCAGACCAGCCAGACAAATATAGGTAGGACATGAAGAATGTTGTTTTGTACTTCCTCACTGATTTTTTTTTTTTTTTTATCAAGGCTAGAAGATATAGAACTCTTCCTTATACATTATATGTTTGTTTTTTCCCTCTGTTCTCCCACTGCAGTATCTCCCAACCTGCAGAAAACTCTTCAACATCAAGAGAGGATGCCGCCTCAAAGTTGAGTAAATCTCGATCAAAAAAGGATTCTCAGAAGCCCGCTGAACCTCCAGAGGGGAAGTAAAAAATGCTGGGCGTGTGCGAGAACATGCATGCCAGGAAAGCTAGTATGTACCGAATGTTTCTACTCGAAACCAGTAGAGGAGGAACCTATGGAGGATTTGACCACTATGGTAAAAGAAATTGTACAGCAGTCGCTAGCAGAGCACTCAAATGCAAGTAGACCGGAAAAACCTAACAAGGATGGTGATACGTCAGAGGACCCCGACCAAGCGAATGAACAGGACAATTTACCAGTAGGATTTGAGTTTTCGCTGGTCGCACCATTTGTCAAGTCACTAAGGCAAGGCTCTGCAATGGGAGGAAGAAGAAGAAGAACCCCCGGAAATAACTGAGTTGGAGTGGTCTAAACCTGAGAGAAAGGTATCCATGTCCAACCGGTTTTCAAAATTATACCCAGTAGATGGCAACATAGTCCAACAACTTAGTGCCCCCCCCCCCCCCCCCCAACAGTGGACGCCTCAGTAATGCGCCTAGCCAAGCACGTGACGCTACCTCTGGAAGACGCGGTATCCTTTCGGGAACCGTTAGAGAGGAAGGTGGATATGGATTTAAGGAAAGCTTATTCTACCATGGGTGCATTATGCAAACCAGCCATTGCTTTAACCTCGGTATCCCGTGCATTGAGGGTCTGGACGGACAATTTGGAGGGTGCGATTAAAGCAAACGTAGATCGTGAAACACTAGTGAGTGCATTAGACGAGTTCAAACTAACATCAGACTTTGTAAGTGAAGCGGCCATCGACATTATTAGGTGCCCGGCGAAAGCCATTCTACATACCATCACTGCCAAACGAGCGATGTGGCTAAGACCGTGGTCAGCAGACACCAATTCAAAAACAACATGGTGTAAGATCATGTATGATGGAACGAATTTGTTCGGAGCCAAGATGGATACAGCAATAGCAAGAGTGACCGGAGGCAAGTCTGGGTTACTGCCCCAGGATAGACGGCCGAAAAGAACCAGGCAAAATGATAGAAGACCTTTTCAAAGATCGGGAGACTAAAGAGGTTCAAGACCGAATCAGTCCTTTCGGAAGAACTGGCGAAGCACGCAATCCAGTCTGTCAAGATTCAATAAGCAAAAAGCGTCAACTTCCACTATACAGCCAGCAAAGACCTTCTGAGGATTTCCCTGCCCACCTAGAGCCCGTAGGGGGAGGGCTCCAGAAGTTTGTACAACTGTGGGCACAAGAGATAAAGGACCGTTGGGTTATAAACACATTACGCTGGGGACACTGTTGGAACTTCGAGACACACCTTATTTACCATATTTCAAGGCCACAGCCATCCCAAAATCGCCTCAAAAATTAGAGATCCTTCACAGTTATGTACAGGAGCTATGGGAAAAAAGAGCAATAGTGGAGGTACCGGAACTGGAAAGGTTTCAAGGACTTTATTCCACTCTATTTTTTGTGGCAAAGAAGACAGGTCAACACAGACCAGTACTGGACTTATGTTTTTTGAACAGACACATAGCTCAAGAAAGATTCAAGATGGAGTCACTCCAGTCAATAATTCCAACAATTCAATTACAGGACTGGATGCTGGCGGTAGATTTGGCGGATGCCTATCTACATATACCGATAAGAGTCGTTCCAGAAGTATCTCCGCTTCTCTGTAGGTCACGCTCACTACCAGTTCAGAGTGTTGCCCTTCGGGATTTGCACAGCCCCAAGGACGTTTACGAAAGTGTCGATCACAATTATTGCGTCCCTGAGATGTCGGGGGTTGCACGTTCATTATTATCTGGACGATATATTGCTAATAGCTTCTTCGGAGATCGTCCTAATTCAGCACAAGAAGGTGCTCTTGGACACTCTACAGAGATTCGGCTGGATCATCAACTGGCAGAAGACCAAGCTTCAGCCAGTGCAGAGAATCGTATTCTTAGGAGCGATGTTGGATACGAAGGAGAATGCGGTCAGCTTACCTCCAGAGAAAGCAAACTCTATTATCCTAAAGATCACTACAATAGAGAAGAGTACGAAGATCTCAGCAAGGAAATGCTTGGCACTACTAGGAATCTGTACTGCCAAGATTCCAATGGTCAAATGGGCAAAGTGGAACATCCGGGTGATTCAGACCTCGTTTATAGACCAATTGAACGGAACAGATTATGAGCAAGAGATCACAATTCATAACGACATGAAAGAGGAGTTACGCTGGTGGAAGGACGTCAGGAATCTCTTCAATCATCATCACATATCGGTAGAGAAACCGGCTGTGATAACAACGGACACCAGCCACTGGGGCTGGGGGGCACATATGAACAAGGACTTTGCACAGGGCAAGTGGGGCCTAGTTTCAGCAGAGATCCCAGCAAATGTGCTAGAGATGAGAGCGGTTCGAGAAGCGCTGCAGTACTTTGCATCACAAATCAAAGGCAAGCGGTTACTGATGAGGATCGACAACACAACAGTAGTTGCCTATATTCAGAACCAGGTGGAACCAAGAGTCACTCTCTTAACAGAGCTGGAGCCGATCATGTCATGGGCACAAGACAACTTAGCATCCCTCCAGGTAGTACACGTCCCGGGAATACAGAACACTGTAGCGGATTCACTAAGCAGGCATTGGATCGACCACAAGGAATGGAGTCTGAAAAAGGAAATTTTTCTAAGTATTAGCGAGAGGTGGGGAATGCCCCAGGTAGACCTGATGGCGACACCCAGGAATACGAAATGCGCCCAGTTTGTCTCGAGGTACAAGTACCCGCAGGCGGTGGGTTGGGACGCTCTATCGATCCCATGGAATTTCGAACTTGCATATATATTCCCTCCGACACCGATGATTCACCGAACTCTCAAGAAAATGGAACAGGCAACGATCATTGCGATTATACCCTACTGGCCTCGCAGGCCTTGGTTTCCTCTACTGCAGAAACTATCAGTGAGACCGCCGATACAGTTGGCATGTCCTGAGGATCTTCTTTCACAGAACGGAATCTTGCATCCACGTCCAGAGCGGTTAAGTCTGATGGCGTGGAAGCTGAGACGGAGAAACTAGTCGCATTAGGATGCTTAGCGGATGTGATAGACACCCTCCTCAAAGCACGGAAAGCAACTACCAACCTTACCTACCATAGAACATGGAGAAAATTCGTTGAGGTTTTGGAACAAAATGAGATCCTGTTGGAGCAGGTTACGGTGACAATCATACTTAATTTTCTACAGAGAGGTCTCAAGATAGGACTAAGTCTTAGTACAATCAAGACGCAGATATCTGCAATATCGGCAATAACACACAAGAGGTGGGCAATTGAACCGTTGGTGATGCAGTTAATTCAGGCAGTAACCAAGATACGACCGCCGAAGAGAAACTGGTATCCCCAATGGGACTTACCTTCAGTCCTTAACCACCCTGGCGTTCTGATAAGATCGCCAGGGAGGCTGCGGGAGGGTTTTTTTTAAATTAAAAAAAAACTATTTCATGCAGCCAATGAAAGCCCACTAGAGGGCGCTCCGGAGGCGTTCTTCCGATCGCCTCCGGCGCCCAGAATAAACAAGGAAGGCCGCAATGAGCGGCCTTCCTTGTTTTGCTTACACCGTCGCCATAGCGACGAGCGGAGTGACGTCATGGACGTCAGCCGACGTCCTGACGTCAGACGCCTCCGATCCAGCCCTTAGCGCTGGCCGGAACTTTTTGTTCCGGCTGCGCAGGGCTCAGGCGGCTGGGGGGACCCTCTTTCGCCGCTGCTCGCGGCGAATCGCCGCAGAGCGGCGGCGATCGGGCAGCACACGCGGCTGGCAAAGTGCCGGCTGCGTGTGCTGCTCTTTATTTGGCGCAAATCGGCCCAGCAGGGCCTGAGCGGCAGCCTCCGGCGGTGATGGACGAGCTGAGCTCGTCCATACCGCCCAGGTGGTTAAAGGAATATCAAGAGAACCCTTCGAGCCTACTGAAAAGTGTACGTTAACTAGCCTGACCCTAAAAGTAGTTTTCCTTACTGCGATAACATCGGCAAGAAGAATATCTGAACTGCAGGCACTTGGCTGCGATCCTCCGTATATACAATTCTTTCCAGATAGAGTATCCCTCAGGCCTATAGATCAATTTATCCCTAAGGTCGCGACGAGCTACCATTTCAATCAGGAGTGGAGCCTTCCGACTTTTCATGACCCATCAGCGGAGACACCTGATTCATGGAACTTACCACAGTTGCTCAAGATATATAGAGAGAACCAGTGACATTCGCAAGTCAAGGAGGCTATTTCTTATTCCAGAGGGATACAGAAAGGGAGAGTAGGCCACGATCAAAACAATAGGATCATGGTTGGTGAGAACTATAAAAATGGCATACACCGTTATGGGCAAGGAGCCACCAAGTGAAATTTCGGCACATTCAACCAGATCGATTTCAGCATCTTGGGCGGCTTTCAATAAGGTTTCCCCTGAGACGATATGTAGAGCGGCTAATTGGGCCTTGGTTAATACGTTTATCATGCACTACAAGGTGGACCCAGGATCGCTGTCCACTCTACAGTTTGGGAAGGAAGTGTTGTCTACAGTGAATTCAACTGTGACATAGTATTGTTTATGATGATTCCCTGTAGTGTGCTGCATAAAGATATACATTAAATTTCAGTAATAATCATGCTGTGTCCCTCCCTTTTCTTTTGAAGTATATGTAAATCTCTGTAGTGTGCTGACATGGACATTGGAAGGAAAACAGAAAATTGTATACTTACCAGACGGTAATTTTCCTTTCGATGTCCATGTCAGCATAAGGAGTTCCCACCCAGCATGTCAGTCTGTATGTTGGGACTATCAAAAAAAAAAGCACTGGCTAGGGGAGGGCTTAAGATTTATATAGACACGTCCTGGAGGTGTTAAGGGGTGGGATTAACCCCGTAGTGTGCTGACATGGACATCGAAAGGAAAGGAAAATTACTGTCAGGTAAGTATACAATTTTCCGTTTTCTCTCATAATTGTTGAATGAGGGATGAGTACATAACCACAAGGCCAGTGTAGATGAGAGAACATAAGCGTGTATTGTGCAGGAATGAAGACGCATAATGATATAAACAATCACATGGTCAAGGGTATTCAGGGACTTCCCAGGCCACATGTGAATTGTTAACACATCTGTACAGGATGCTCTCTATAAGGTTATTAAACGAGCAATACTTTGGGCACATGGGATAGTTATAGGTAAGCCTAGATATTTGTAACCAACAGTCCTAAACAACTGGGCAGGAGCAGATGGTGAAAAGGTACCAAAAGAGTTCACCAATTTAAAGGGAACCTTAGCTGAGGAGGATATGGGTTTTTCCTTTTAAAATACTAGTTCTCTGACTCTCCAGCTGATCCTTTGTCTCAAATACTTTCAGCCACAGGCCCCGAACAAGCATGCAGATCAGGTGCTCTGACTGAAGTCAGACTGGATTAGCTGCATGCTTGTTTCAGGTGTGTGATTCAGCCACTACTGCAGTCAGAGATCAGCAGGATTACCAAGCAATTGGTATTGTTTAACCTCCTTGCGACCGCTTAACGCCAATTGGTGGTCGCAAGGTCGCAGCCCTAGGACCGCTCAACGCCAATTGGCGTGTACTGCTGGGGGCATGTTTGCTGGGGATTGTACGCACATCCCAGCTTGAGTGATATCAGTCTACCAGCGGTGATCACCGTTAGGAGACTGTTACACAGCGAAACAGCCGTCAATTTACATTGTGCAGAACTGTGTCACTCGGCTGTCCCCTGGAGAGGCTCAGAGTGATAGGATCTCATCGGTTGATGCATACGAGAGCTGATCGCTGTGACTGGCGGGCGGAGGGAGGGTAGCAATAAAAAATTGTAAAAAAGCAAAATTTAAAAATAAGCACACAAATAAATAAACATTGGACCAGTGAACAGATCCCACCAACAGAAAGTTGTTGGTGGGCAGAAAAGGGGGGGGGGAAGAGAATCACTTGTGTGCTCAATAGTATGACTTTGCAACATACTCTTAGGCCTCTTTCACAGTGGGACGGTGTGTTTGATGCGACGTTAAGGTCGCATAACGTGCCCCTAATGCAACGCATTGAAAGACTGTAACTTGGACGTTATAGTACATTCTTTAGCCCTGCGTTTGGTGTGCCGTTTTCGTTGCACAGTGATGGAACGAAAACGGGGCATGTGTCACATAAAAAAAAAAAATTACTGAGCATGTGTAACACACAACGCAGCAGATTTATTGCTAAACGCACAGCATGCAGCACTTTCTAAATATTGCTACACGTTACACACAACACAAGGTGTGCACTGTGAAAGAGGCCTTAAAGCTTGGGAGCAGTAAATTGTAAAAAATAACCTGACCACTGGGGGGGGGGGGGGGGGGGGGACAGTAAGCTTATGGTCCTAAAGTGGTTAAAAGGAAACAACCATATCCCTCTCACTTTAGGTTCCTTTATGACGGTCAGTAGTAAAACTCTGGTGGACTCAAACAGTAAATCAAGATTTAATATGCCCTATAGAGAACATATAGGAATATTGTATAAATCAGGTAGCTTTATTCCACACTCGATAGCACCTTATGTTATTGATCAAGCATCTTTCTCCCATCTCTGCATTTTGAGAAAAGCTCTCAGATCATACAAGGTAATAAATATGGATGGTCAATGAGATGGAAATTATTTTGAGTTATCACAAAATTTCAATAAAATGCGGCTTGAAAATGGACCAATTGTCTGTTTTCAAGCTGCATAAATTTACATAAAAGTAGAATAATTTTGTATAAGCTCAGGTTTACATCAAATTGACCATGCTTAGTAATAAGGTGTTTGGATATATGGTCGGTTATAATGACCAGAAAATGAAACTGACAGGTTATACTCAAGGGAAGGAAATTGAGGATATGTGTAACATGCCAAATAAAGGTAGTGATTGTGAAATGCAGATCATAAACCACACTTACTGCATAAACGACTGAAAGTTTACTTTAAAGGGATACTTTAGTGTACCTGAAAAAAAGAGATTCACTTACCTGGGGCTTATACCAGCCCTCCACAGCCGCCAGATGTCCCCGTCAGCACTTCTGGATGCTCCTGTCGCCCACAGTAGCAGAGTTTCGATTTCGGTGACAGCTGCAGCACCTGCGTGGCCCTGGCCGCCCGGGTCCTTGATCATGGTCCCACTGCCAGGAGCGTATTGCAAAGGAGATTTTCTCCAATTGCGCCTGCGCAGGACACTCCCGTCGGCGGGAGCATGATCGAGGACATGCACGGCCAGGGCCAGCAGGCACAGTGGCTTTGTCACTGAAACCCTGCTCATGCGGGCGACAGGAGCATCCAGAAGTGATGGTGGGGATGGCTGGAAGAAGCCCCAGGTAAGTGAATGTTTTTTTTTTAGGTACACTTAAAGGGAACCTAAACTGAGAAGGATATGGATTTTTCCTTTTAAAATACCAGTTGCCTGACTCGCCTGATCATCCCGTGTCTCTAATACTTTCAGCCACAGCCCCTGAACAAGCATGCAGATCAGGTGCTCTGACTGAAGTCAGACTGGATTAGCTGCATGCTTGTTTCAGGTGTCTGATTCAGCCACTGCTGCAGCCAGAGATCAGCAGGACTGCCAGGCAACTGGTATTGTTTAAAAGGAAATATTCATATCCCTCCCAGTTTAGGTTCCCTTTAAGGGCAGTCTGTGACATGGAATGGATCCTGTTTTTCCTATAGATGTGGTAACTGGAATATCAGGGAATATACCATAGGTAGGAAATGCTATGCTAGGATGTTTTCTGAGAAAATTGTGGTGTGTGAGAGTGTGTATGTGTGTATATGTTCTAATCTAAACAAATACAAATTTATACATAGAAATATTTTATTGTTTTGCATTGATTATTTCATTTACATACACCTTATTTTGCAGTAAAACTAACATATAGAAACATATTGGCTTACATTATTTTCAGTTTGTCATCACCTCATTCTGATCAGGAGAGATGCTAAGAAGTCTGGCTTGCATAAACGTTTATGTATGCAGTTAGGATTCAGGCCAATAAAATGCACTTCCTGTTCATTTTGATTGGCATAATTCAAAACTGGCAATGGAGATAACAAGAAAATGAGGGGTTCCAGGTCCACAATTAATAATACAGATTATAAAATGTAACTTTCAATTACAGTCATTGCGTTATAAATATGAAAATCATTAAATCCATATGTCACATCTGTATGCAGTGATTGGCCAATCACTGCATATTAATGTGACATATGGATTTTTAATAATTTTAATTTGTTTATTACTTCGTGACTGTAATTAAGTTACATTTTATAATCCCTATATTATTAATTGTGGACCTGAAAACCCTCATGTTCTTGGTATCACGCTTGCCATATTGATCAGAGGGGTGGTCTTTTCTCTGTTTATCTAATTATAAACTTCATACAATTTGCATGTAAGCTGGGAATATTAAAATTCATTGGCCAGAATACAACAACACCTCTAGGTGAAACTGGTCTGCCTCCAAAATCATTTTAATGAAAAAAAATCATTGGAGCTAGTGTCCTTTATTTTAGGTTACCCAACAGGAAACCTCACAGGGAACAGTTCTCTAGCCACAGTGCCACTTAAAATTTGAGGCAGCATAATTGGCTGAACAATATGGATGCAGTTATTACTAACGATTTAAAACCTAAACGTTGTAGAGGGTGCTGTGATTTGAGAACTGTTATGTCTAGATTCACTAGCCTTAATGCAACATTACAACGCAACAAAAAATTGTTAACGCAGATTAATGCTGTGCTACTGTTGCATAAAGTAGGTACAGTGAAGCATACAGGCAATTAAAAGAATGCTTTCCTGTACCTGGTCACGTGTGCATTGAGGAAAAGCTTTGCAGCAGTATATTACCATAATGCTACGTTACAATGCAAAATATCAGTGCTGCAACATTGCTTTTGAATCACTTTTCAAAGTAATTTTGCAGCAATCTGGGGTCTGAATGTTTGTTTTTAAAGAAAACCTGTAACACAAAAAAACCTCCCCTGGGAGTACTAGCCTCGGGTGGGGGAAGCCTCCAGATCCTATTGAGGCTTCCCCCGTCCTGGGTCCCACAGTGGCGGCAATAAAGCTCCCCAAACAACAGGGATGTAAATATTTACCTTCCCGGCTCCAGCGCAGTATCGGCTCTTAGCTCGGAGATAGCCGATCACTGTCGGCCCGCTCTACTGCGCAGGAGAGCAGACCTGACAGAGATCAGTTATTTTCGCCTATCTCCGTGCGGAGAGTCGCAACAGCGCCCCCGCTGGAGCCAGGAAAGGTAAATAAATCAGCGCTTATCAGATTTGTCGGGGGTGGATTCCAGGATGCTTCGGGGGAGCCAGTGCTGGATTGCCTGCAGCTACAGGGGAGGGGGAAGCCTCATTGGAACCCTGCGGCTCCACCCCCTCTTTTTTTTTTTTTTTACAGGTTCTCTTTAAAATAAAGGTTAATATAGTCACTGGGTGTCCTGTTGTCCAGCTTCCATCTGTAGTCCTACCCTCTAGCAGAAGAGGTCCAAGGAGTTTCTCTGATCTGGAGCTAGAGAACTACACCTAGGGGGTGGGGTTATAGATGGAAGCCTGACATTAGTACACCCATTGAGTATATAAAACTTTATTTACATAGGCAAATCTGAAGCACTGTACTGTGCTTCCAGACGCAGGTAATCACAATCGCTCTAGGAATCACTGCACACAGCGCCTGCAGGATTACAAAGTGCTGCAGCAATTCCGAGTGGGTCCCTGACCTAAAAGTTATTGAAGAATTCCATCCTCTTTGTTTTTAAGTAAGGGAACTATTCCACTGGCTGCGATCTGCTTCAAAAAGTGGACTGCAGCACTTTTGCCGATCGCTAGAGCACTGCAGTGCTCATTTTCTACTTCAGCGCATTGTTTTTTACCCGTACGCAAATGTCAGTTCCCGATGGGTAAGTGGCGCAATTGTGGCTAGTGGAAATTGCTGCTTGTGCATACACACTGCAACGCGATCGCAGGCAGCAGTAGATAAGGGCCCTAAGCCTGCAGTTTGTCAGCCTGAGAGAGTGTTTTATGGGTCGCTTTCGTTTAACAAAAAACAAAACCGCTTCCACTGACTTACAATAAAATTGCGGCAATGAGTTTTTTGTTTTGTTTTTTTAAACAGACTCTGAAGCGAGAATAAATCCACGACTTTAAGGAAAATGACTGCAAACCACTCTCCGATGTGACAGGGCCCTTATGAGATGTTACAGCTTTCTCTCCACCGCTTACCTGCTCTGATCCCTTCCTTACTGCAGGCCCACTCTCAGGGTCCTGGAGGTAAACATGTACAATTACATGCAAGAGCGGTTTCAAACCACCAAATACAAGAATAGAGGGGCACTGTATATAGTCTCGTTTTTTTTTTTTTAAATTTTCTGATCTAAAATGACCACAAATGGTCTTTTAAATAGTCAGTTATTGCACAAATCATGCACTCTGCCTTCCGCACAAGTTGTTAAGCTATCTGATAATTCTTCAAAATTGCGACAGTAAACATAAAAATGTAGAAAATTATATATAAAAAAAGTTTTTCGTGTCAGTCTTGTACCAATTTCTCCATCCAACACTCTGCTACAAGACAGAGGGCTTACGAGAACGAGGTCCACTGCCAGGAATTCTGTCTGCTTCGCATTATCGCTTTATAAAGCATAAAGAAAGCTGTAATTGTATTAAAGAGAGTCTGAAGCGAGAATAGATCTCGCTTCAGACCTCATAGCTAGCAGGGGCATGCGTGCCCCTGCTAAAACGCCGCTATAGCGCGGCTTAACGGGGGTCCCTGTCCCCCCAAACTCCCTCCGTGCAGCGGGGGAGCGCTTCCTGGTTGGGGCAGGGCTAACCGCCGCAGCCCTGCCCCATGCGCGTCTGTCAGACGCGTATCTCCGCCTCTCCCCCGCCCCTCTCAGTCTTCCTTCACTGAGAGGGGCGGGGGAGAGGCGGCGATGCGCGTCTGATAGACGCGCTGGGAGGCAGGGCTGCAGCCGTTAGCCCTTGCCTCCAGGAAGGATATCTCCAGCGACCATTTTCTGACCAACATTTGCGGGGGGTGGGTTGGGGGTGAAGGGACCCCCGTTAAGCCGCGGGATAGCGGCGTTTTAGCAGGGGCACACGTGCCCCTGCTATATATAAGACCTGAAGCGAGATTTAGTCTCGCTTCAGTGTCTCTTTAAAAGGTGGATAAAACTTGTAAGCGAGGACACCGTTTGGACATCGTAGCCATATGAGGGGGTAATAAAGATCTTTACCTATACTGACAATAACCCATCAATCCTGGTGGGTAACATGGAGGAAACTTTTTTTTTTCTGGAGGATCTATTAGAAACAATATTTTCTGTGGCAAGTGGTACAAGACTAACAATTGTTTATATACTTTCTATATTTTTCCTATGTTTTTATGTGCACTATTGCAGTTTTCAAGAGTTACCCGATAGCTTAAAGTGAACCAGAGACGAAGCACCCTCATATTTTACCATATATATCAGTGGGAAACATTAGAGAAACCACCTACCCTGGTCTCTGTTTCATTCTTCACTGCTCAGCCTGCTTGTTATCAGCCCTGATAAAATCCCTGACTGAGCATTCAGTCTGGCTTTGCTCAGGAATTATTATAGCTAAGTCATTATAGCAGAGCCAGAAGGGGGCAGGCTTGGGCTTGAAAAGACATCAGAGAAGACAGACTCCGCTATTATGATTCCTGAGCAAAGCCAGACACTGCTCAGTCAGATTTTATTAGGGGTGATAACAAGCAGGCTGAGCAGTGAAGAATGAAATAGAGACCACGGTAGGTATTTTCTCTAATATTCCCTCTGATATACAGGTATATGGTAAAATACATGAGGGTGCTTCGTCTCTGGTTCACTTAAAGAGACTCTGAAGCGAGAATAATTCTCACTTCAGAGCTCATAGTTAGCAGGGGCACGTGTGCCCCTGCTAAAACGCCGCTATCCCGCTGCTAAATGGGGATCCCTTCACCCCCAAACCCACCCCCGCAATGCTTGGTCATAGACTTGGTCGTGAGTGGAGGCAGGGCTGCAGCCGTTAGCCCTGCCTCCAGTCGCGTCTATCAGCGGCGCATTGCCGCCTCTCCCCCACCCCTCTCAGTGAAGAAAGACAGAGGGGCGGAGATACGCGCTGACAGACGCGCGTGGGGCAGGGCTGCAGCGGTTAGCCCTGCTCCAACCAGGAAGCGCTCCCCCGCTGCACCGAGGGGATTTGGGGGTGAAGGGACCCCCGTTAAGCCGCGGGATAGCGGCAGTTTAGCAGGGGCACACATGCTCCTGCTATGTATGAGGTCTGAAGCGAGATTTATTCTCGCTTCAGACTCTCTTTAAACAACTTGTATGAAAGGTGTGTGGAAGGCAGTCTGCATAATTTGTGCAAGATCTATGACTATTTAAAGGGCCCTTTTGTGGTAATTTTATAATCAGAACATTTTAATAAAGTGAAAGATTATATCCAGTGCTTCTCTATTCCTATATTAGTTTGAGTGGGGAAAAAGGGTTCCACCAGTATTTATTAGTACAGCAGTTTGACAAAATATAAGTTTTAAAAATATCTGCAGCGCCACCTAGTCTTTGTATATTTCAACACCTACTACTTTGCCCCAGAGCCGGGACAAGGTCCTCCAGCACCCAAGGCTGAGACACCAAAGTGCGCCCCTCCAACCCTGCCACCCCAGCCGTCACACACTGATTGCTATTAGTCTAAGAGGCGCCACAGGGCCCCCAACACCTTAATCTCTAGTTACCTGGCTTGCAGTCACTGCCATGTATCCCCTTTTCTTATTTCTTTCTGCTTCAAACATAATTAGGAATGACAGCTGAATGAATTCTGTGCCCCCTCCTACCCTGCGCCGAGGCTGGAGCCTCTCCAGCCTATGCCTCGGCCTGGCCCTGCTTTGCCCAATCCATGGCTGAGAGAGAACATATATGTTATCAGAAGGGAGGAGAATGCCAAGTAAGAAAACCACATATATCCCCAGTAAGGGCTTGTTCACACTGTGAACATGTTTTTTTTTTTTTAAGCACTGGCGATTTTAGAAATCGCCCTAAAAGCACTTGTGCAATGATTCCCTATGAGAGTGTTAACATATGAGCGGTTTGATTACGATCCGCTTCCAAAAGTTTTGCCTGTGCCAGTTTCTGAGTGCTTTAGCTCAATGGAAGGTATAGGGATTTCCCCAGCGCTTTTAAGAATAAATACTTTGTATTTATTCTTTTCCGGGTCAAAGAGTTCACTTCCTGACGGACGTCAAAAAGTGAAAATCTCAATTGATCATCAAAAGCGATTACACAAAATACCCCAGCCCTCAGAAAATGCTGGAAATCGCTTGAAAAAAAAAAAAATCACTCTCAAAAACTCTCAGCGCTTGCGATTTATAATGTGAACATAGCCTAAGTAGAGTGCCCTTGAATATTTAATGTATCTAGTCTTTCTTCAAATGACTTGTCAGAAGACTGGCTAATCACAATTGGATGGGTGTATTTTGGCTTTACGATCCTGGTCTGTCATTTTAGCCCAGAAAAAGAAGGGAATAATGAGAATTCAAGTGTGATAAAATCCTCCCAATGCATACATGTAATTAGCACTGTACAATATAGCCCTTTTCTAAATCGAGTTTATAACTAATCATAAATACTGTGTATAGAAAACACATTCTTAAAGTATAGTACATTCTAAATTGATCAAGTAGGTATGTTTACTGTAGTCGCAACAACAGAGATTAAAGTGGAGGCAAGCATCATGTAGGAGCAATGCACAGTTTACAGATTACCGTTCTTCACTGTCTGTAGTGTCAAATGTATGGGTTTTTTTTTCTTTTTTTGCATCTAAAATGATGTTCGATGCAGTCAGGCAGAAGACCATTAACAGTGTGCAAGTGATGCACAAGGTTTTTAGAACTCTGAAAAAGGAGTGATGCCAAAAGTCAGGCTCCAGGAAAAGCAAACATATTTCACATGTGTCTTTATCCCCACTGGAAATATTTCCCTCTCTGGCTGTCAGGGCAACCCCTATCTCCCCAATATTATCAACAGGGAGAGATGCTGTAAGAGAAAATGTAACCCAACCCCACTGTTACCAAAATCAGACCAAGTGAAGCCTGGGGCTTCTTGTTAAAGGGTCTCCGAGCACCTCTCATGGGTATGCCTTTAACACCCCGACCAGTACTACAAAGTACTTAAAGATGCATACCTTTCTGTAGCTGGTGCTCTCCTCTCATTTGATGCCGTTCTACACCAAATAGTTTTCGTTCCATTTCAATGTAAAAATCGCAGCTACCATCTTGGCTATGTTATAACTTCCGGGTCACCCCTGTCTTCTCTGTTAGAGAAGTGCATCACCGAATGAAGCAGGAAGAAGAAGTGACACGCATGGCCATTGCAAGAGGCTCCTCCAGAGGGGGTCATAGCACGACTTTGTTGGTAGTCGTCTGTCTTAAAGGCATGCCCATGAGAGGTGCTCGGAGTTCCTTTAAGAGTTTCATATAAAAAATACACAGGAATAAAGTGATGCAACAGGATGACACATTTAACTAACAAAAGAAAAAAAAATGAAGATATAAGGGGACAGATGAGAAAGAGAGGCACACCTATTAGCGGTTTATTACAGACATCTAACCACTGATACAATCCTCTAGTGTAAAAGCTAGTATATACCCACAATAACTATCATCCATAAGGCATTTTCACACAGATATGTTGCGTTGTAACAGTCACTGTTTTGTGCACTGTAAAGCAGTGCGATTCAAAGTCTATAAACAGTTCACACCTCAGCTGCAATGTGATGTGAAGAATTCTGTTATTACAACACAGATTATGTAGTGCATTGCTTGAATTGCACATGTTGACACACAAAATGAGTCAATGAAGGTGCTTATTGGTCAATTGCTTATTTGCCTGCGTTATATCGCGCTCCACTGCGTATGTTGTTTTTGGTTGCCTTGTGAGCATGTTATGACAATGCAATGGTCCAGTGTAAAACTAGCCTTGCTAAACATGATGAATGATTGTGCATTAACCGTTAGGACAACTGTTTAGGACACAAATATTATAAAGACAATTTACTTGGCAATAGTCACTTGGTGGCTTCCAGTGTGCAGGGTTGGCAGAAAAAAAAAACCAATGCATTGCTTTGTGGGCATCTTTAGAGATTAAGGTCTCTAAGAAACATAAGACACCTGCACACATTCTGAGATGGCACCTTGGCCAAGTTCACGCTAGCATACGTATGAGGCATGGGTTTGGTATCGGCCACCCACCAAGTTCAAAGCAATCAGTAACAGATTCCAAATGCAGTAGAATAGAAGCTTTTGCAAAAACACAAGGCAAGCCAAATTCAACTCTGCACACATTTTAAAGTAAACCAGAGCTGAGTGAATATGAAAAATCGATACATACCCAGGGTTTCCTCCAGCCCCCTAAGCACGTGCGAGGCCCTCGCCATCCTCCCACGTCTGCCATTCAGCTGCTATCAGCCCTGGTAACAGCCTCAGTCACGGCAGTTGTGGCCTTCTGCGCATGCGCGGGAGGTCTTGCATGCGCAGGAGGTCTGCACATGCACAGAAGGCCACGATTGACGCAAGTGAGTCTGTTACCTGGGCTGATCAATGCTGAATGGCAGACCATGGGAGGACGGCGAGGGACTCACACGTGAGGCTGGAGGCAGCCCCGGGTAAGTATCGATTTTTCATATTCACTCAGGTCTGGTACACTTTAAATCCAGGTTAGCATGGCTCCTATAGATCTCATAAAAAGACTAAAATCCTGCATTTCAGCATCGTCTGATAAGCAGGTGTCTCTGTGAGTGATAGTAGCAAACTACAGAGGGTCATTAATGCTGCAAAGAAGAAGATCGCAACTCCACACCCCCCTACACCCCCAATTCTTTGACTTCCTCCAGACTGAGAACCAGGGCCATCAGGATAACAAAAGACCCCTCCCACCCTGGCAACCACTACCTCAGTCTACTTCTACTCCCATCAGGCAGTCATTACAGGTCCATCTCCACAGACCCCTAGACACAAAAACTCCTCCTTCCCCCAAGCCATTCAGTTCCTTATCACAGGACCTCCCACCAACCAACTGCCCTAGCCTCCCATAGCCACACAATAAAATCCCCAGGATTTGTGTATCTATGGATTATTATTTATGGTATTTGCCTTTTTCTGTTCCTGTCTATTTAAACTGCATTAATATTGAGCCTGTCTGCCAAAAACAATTACGCTGTATGAACCCTTTGTAAATAAATCTGATTTTAATTAAATTTGAACTGCTTTAGAAATACAGATCAAGCACAAAAACATTCAAGAACACTACATTTTTACTGTTTAAAATGTACCTGAAGTGACATGATTAGATAAACAGATATAGTGCTAACCCTACTAAAAAATTGTCTTACCGCAAGTCCTTTTCCAGTACAGCAAGAGTTAAAAAAAACTTGTTATCTATGCAAAATAGCTTGTTGAATTCAGTATGGTTTCCTGAAAAGTAAATAGAAGCTAAAGGACTGTCAGGGAAAAGATATAAGGTTTTAGTGCAGGAAAATTTGAATGATAATTACTTCAGTTTCTTATTCAGCTAAACAAGGCAGAGTTTGGATTCTAAACAGCAGCTGTGACAGCCTGGTGCAATCTTAAAATTGAACATTGACATTAAACTGAAAATAAAAAGACTATGTTACTGATGTTCTATTTGCCACTGTTACTACTCATACACTTAATTATCTCATTAAAATTTTATTTTCACTTGACATTCACTTTAATACCTGACAGTACTTTGTGCATAAACATACAGGCAAGTTTTTCTCTGTGTAAACATTTTTTGAAACATTTAAAATTTGCACATACAATTCATGGAAAACAAACACCTTAAGCTTCAGTTCATCCTACAATTTTTTTTCAAAAGTCCTTTATTGGGCAGATTTCTAAAATATACTGTTAGTTTGTGTTCCACATCATTCCAGTTATTTGGGGTGTCTGAAATAATCATGTCTATATACACACTTCCAAAGATTAATGCATTCTACTACATATAGACCACAGTTAAAGGAATACTATCAATACCCAAGTGTTCTAAAATGACAATGTACAAATAATGTCTAAGTAGCTGTGTAAACATTTTCCTACTTTTCACGTTAAATATCAGAGGCAAAAGCTGTAATTTATTGAGAGTAGGATTTAGCTATATTGGGACAAATCAATTGCAGAAGGGGTGTCTGCTTCAATGCACAGCCAGAGTTGCATATCAGACTACAGAAAGCAAATATCAAACATATCAAACTCTGAAAGCAAAAACAGTATGAAAAGCTGTGACAATTAGTTACATTTCCTCTGCTCTCTTCAGACACTTCAGTCAGAAACACAGGACACAGAAGCTGCAGCTGTTGGGAGCTTTCTCTCTGTCACACACAGAGTTACACATAGAGTTAACTGATCAAGTGTGAGGGGAATTTCCCCTCTCCCCATGGCTCAGTCTGCCGTCAGTTTTGGCGTCCGTAAAGTTTGAAAGCATTTTAATAACAGTAAAGAAAGGAGGTTGCTACTAAAATGTATACACCAGTAGTTAGCAGCACTTCCCAAACAATTCCTGTGTCAATTGAAAAAAATGTGAATCGATAGTATTCCTTTAAGAGCTTTTTCCCACTGTAAACTGTACTGGATGTATGTTTGCTTTTATATACCATGCAATTCCTGATGATTCTTTGTGTGTTTAGCTTTTTTGCATAGGTTTGCTTTATTTTTCTTATATGGTAGAGGAAGAAAGCCCTTAAAAAATAGCACCTCCCACAGCAAAATTTGAAAAAGTATAACAAAAATCTTTATTCAACATTGGGTATATTAATAATCACAGTACTGATGATTCAATAAAGAATAAAACCATTTAAAAACCAAGCAAATATTCCAACATGACCCCGGCTGCATATAAAACAATCACTCTAAATGCAATATATTGTATAATGACACAATGCTGCTGTCAGATATAAAACCCCACAGTAGGCTCCATATTGAGCCCAACAGGGGGAGAACCCGGTTTCAGTATACAACCTAGTGTGATGCAGGACCAATAAACAACACCTGTGCAATGGGGGAAAAAAAACCCACAAATAAATATCGCATATATAAGATTATGAAATAAAGTGCTATCCAGGTATACAGTATTACTAGTGATAAGATGCCTAGTAAAAAATTAAGGCAAAGGAGCAGCCCATAGGAAAAAGAGCATAAAGTGGAGTAGTGCAGAAAATAGGAGATACTTAGCCCAGAAATGGTGAAGTCAATCTCAGCAGCACAGCAGGCAACAAGGTATCCCCTCAGAGGACAAGATCCCACTAGTTCCGCGAGAGTCACCTCGCTTTATCAAGGAGAGGAGAGTCACCTCCTTGATAAAGCGAGGTGACTCTCGCGGAACTAGTGGGATCTTGTCCTCTGAGGGGATTCCTTGTTGCCTGCTGTGCTGCTGAGATTGACTTCACCATTTCTGGGCTAAGTATCTCCTATTTTCTGCACTACTCCACTTTATGCTCTTTTTCCTATGGGCTGCTCCTTTGCCTTAATTTTTTTACTAGGCATCTTATCACTAGTAATACTGTATACTTGGATAGCAATTGTGCACTTTATTTCATAATTTTATATATGCGATATTTATTCGTGGGTTTTTTTTCCATTGCACAGGTGTTTATTGGTCCTGCATCACACTAGGTTGTATACTGAACCCGGGTTCTCCCCCTGTTGGGCTCAATATGGAGCCAACTGTGGGGTTTTATATCTGACAGCAGCATTGTGTCATTATACAATATATTGCATTTAGAGTGATTGTTTCATATGCAGCAGGGATCATGTTGGAATATTTGCTTGGTTTTTAAATGGTTTTATTCTTTATTGAATCATCAGTACTGTGATTATTAATATACCCAATGTTGAATTAAGATTTTTGTTATACCTTTTCAAATTTTGCTGTGGGAGGTGCTATTTTTTAAGGGCTTTCTTCCTCTACCATATAATTGCTCTTGTTTTGAGCCCTAGCACACACAGTTATTTGGTTGAGGTGTTGCAGACACTCCCTAGAAACTGCTTTATTTTTCTTAGCAAATCAAATCAATTTCTCTAACACCGAATGTGATTGCATATTATGGGAAAAGTGTACTGATAAATGCATACATACAGTACACTTCTTTGCGCTTTCATTGACTCTCACAAAAAAAAAAAAAAAAAAAAAAAGCAGTGTGTTTGGGATTCAGAACAATTTGTAGCCCACTACTGGAAACAGAATACTACAATTTATATTATAAAGAAAATGGCATGTTCTGAAAAGCTCATGCACTCAAAATGCACTGTAACTGGAGCATGTCCAGCAGGGACAAGTCACGTTTCTGCTTAATTTGCAATAGTGGACACTCTCTTATTTATACATAACATTAGTGTATGTAGATTTTTTTTTTAGCCTTTATGTATTCAGTTGCAATATGACAAAGCAAGAAAAATACTGCCCTGTTGATTAAAATGTTTGGTACAATTGCAAAACTGTATAATCTGAACCAGCGTTTCTCAACATCATTACAACGTGAACACCTTTACACCCCTAGTATTCCTTTCTGTGGGTAACATTTTATGTATGCCTTAAAACTTGTATACATGCTTGGCTTACCTCAGTATTGTGTATAAATACTTTTCAAACATCTTTATGAATTAATAAACTAATAAATATTAATGTAGGTTTCATTGTGTATGCTTTGACACGGTCAATTACACCAAATTTTGAACTAAAAAAAAAAAAAAAAAAAAAAAAAAATTCAAATGGTTTGATATTCAGACCTAAAAACCAAAAATATATGGGACTCAAAAGTCCTATCTAGGATTAGTCCTAAAGAAATAATTTGTATCTCATCAGATTATTTTTACTTTAGAATGTGGAACATTTCATCACAGGATATAATTATGTAAAATTGAAGGTATAGAATGGTGAGGTGGACTAAAGGTACAAAAAGGCTTAAAGGGACTCCGAGCAGTGCAGAAACTATGGAAAGATGCAGATCATTTTAAAGCTCTATTTCTCCTATTTCCAATGATATATAAACCGCTGCCCTACTCCTTTTAGTTTTCGCTATTTTCGCGATTGAAATTGCCGCGGCCGTGATTTTAATCGCGAAAATAAAGAAAACTAAAAGGCGTAGGGCAACGATTTAGGTGTCGCCAGAAAGAGGAGAAAGAGAGCTTTAAAATGATATCCATCTTTCCATAGTTACATTGTATTACACAGGCCGACTTTTTCTGCTAAATGGAGCTGCTGACACTGGGGAAAGTGTCGTCCTGTGTAATACAAGTAACTATGGAAAGATGGATATCATTTTAAAGCTCTCTTTCTCCTCTTTCTGGCGACACCTAAATCGTCGCTCTACGCCTTTTAGCTTTCTTTCTTTTCGCGATTGAAATCGCGGCCGCGGCAATTTCAATCGCGAAAATAGCAAAAACTAAAAGGCGTAGGGCGGTGGTTTGTATATCATTGGAAAGAGGAGAAAGAGAGCTTTAAAATGATATTCATCTTTCCATAGTTTCTGCACTGCTCGGAGTCCCTTTAAGACATTGAACTTGATTGATATGTCTTTCTAAACCAAATAACTACCGTTATGTAATTAATTCACATGAATGGTAAGTACAGAAACAGTAGTGGTTTCTTTGAACTATTTTCATAGAACTTCATGTAAAATATATTATGAAAAAAAATAGTTATTTGATCCCAATCCTGTGCGAAAGAAAGGCTTCCATTTTATGAAAAGCTTTTCTGATCCAATGGCTAAAAATCAACTATAAAAATGGAAGTTGGTGTCTTGCTATGCAAATGTACTCCTTATAATGTCTTCTTGTTGCTGTTGATGTAAAGTCCCAATCCCCACAGCAGGAGCAGGAAGAGGCGGTCTGCTGACAAGGCGCAACTACAAAGACACAATGGGCGGAGAACAAACGTTAGTACAATTTTATTTTATTACATCTTATACAGTTCAACCAAGTGAAATAGTGCCGGTGACTATCTTCACAATTCACTAAATCCCATTTTTCTGCTGAAGACACTGTGCAGTGCTTAAAGAGGACCCGAGGCGGCATTGATGGGAGTGGGGTTGTAGACCCCACTCCCCCCCCCCCCCCCAAAAAAAACAAATTGGCGACAAGCAGCTTGTCGTCAATCTTGAGGGTAAGGGACATCCCATGCAGGATTTTTTTTGTTTTGTTACAAAAATGCCCATCTTGAGTTCAAAAAAGTTTAAAAAAGAAACTGTAGTAAGAATAACAATGTATAATTTTTTTTTCTCATTTATTTTTATTTAGTCAGTGTTTGCACATTATAAAATCTGTCCTCAGGTGGGGAGTAATGCTGGGCATACACGGTGAGATAATGCGGCGGAATTGAGCAAGCAGGTTGATGCCAGCGCGTCACCACTCGTCCACGCGTGCGCGCGGATCGATTCCCGCTCGTCCCCGCGGGTGCTTCTTATCAGCCGCTCGTTTTTTTCTATTCTCCGCCCGCAGGGATCGAGCGTGGTATCGATCCGCCGTGGTGATCGGACAGGTTGGATCTTCTCAATCGAGTCATCAGCTACTCGAATGATAACAACTATCTAGCCGTGTATGCCCAGCATAAGAGAGAATTCTGCATATCTAATCAGCCTAGGCTAAGCATCACTGGGAGGGTGGAGTTACATACCAATATATAAGTACAGGAAGTTTTCGGATGCTGAAACCAGGAAAATTACTGTAAAAGTGCGTGTATTAAATAATTTACTGCATTCTATATACGCTATGTCACTACAGTGCCTCTTGAAATTTCAACCTATAGCTAGTAGGTTGTATAGAAATAAAGGAATCGAACTGATCATGAAACTAGAGATATCCATAAAATCTGACAGCTGCTGCATCCTTGGAACCTCACCTGCTGGCAACCATGAATGTCCAGACCTTGTAGAACGAGTACAAATGTGTAGAATTTAGTAGGAGGAAGAACTTGACAGATTTGATGCCTAACTTCACATGGGGAGTGATGGAAGTTTACACACTTTATACCAGGGGTCAGGAACCTTTTTAGCTGAGAGAGCCATAAATGCCACATATTTTAAAATGTATTTCTGTGAGAGCCGTACAATATGTTTCAAACTGGGACAGTGCATATGCGCAGCAGAGGGCTCACGTCCCTATTGCCATGATTATGTGTATACAGTTGATCCTCCGGGCAACGGAAGCGTTTTTAGCTTCAGCTTGTACAATTAGCTAGATGACTTGGAGGTCGATTCACTTTGTAGGAGGAGATATCCACACTTTGGCCTACTAGGCTGCCTGGCAAGTGACAGGCAGCCTTTTGGGCCAATCAAAATGCAGGGAAAGCCACTGGACCTAACAGGATCCAGGGTGGGACAACTGGAGTGGCCGTTAGTTTTGGGAGGAACGCGAGTAATTAGTGCATGCTACAGCAGTAGTGTGCCTACTTTGAAAATTTTACATGCACTGCCACACTAAGCTGCGCTGTTTGAGCAGTGTACCGTTGTGAATCAACCCCTATCTGTGAGCCAGATGTAGCCATCAAAAGAGCCACATCTGGCTCCCGAGCCATAGGTTCCCTACCCCTGCTTTATATGGAAGCAGCCATTATAACAGCAGCGTCTACTGTGCCAACAGCAGTGTGTCAGAGATCTGAACCTTTGGAGAGACGTGCCAGGACTTGAAAAAGGTTGGGAACCACTACCCTAAGCAAACAGTGTTATGTCAGAGATGCTCAAGATGCATACACAGGCTAGCTGAAACTCTGTAGACATTAGTGGCCGTATCAGCTGAGAATCGAGCATGGGCAAAGTTGCAATCTCCAAGCCCATTGTTCTTCTCCTTACCTCTTCTACCAGAAGCTGTGCACTGTCCCTCCTTCCTTGCACATAGAAACAGACATGTTGCTAGGATATAGTACAGCAAGGAATCTGTACAAAACTCAACCCCCAAACTGTAACTGAGTGAATGAGTCCCGATTCATTCAGGCAAGTGAGAATGTTTGCGCACCTTTAGATGCACAAACTAACTGTTTAGAGTTTAAAAAAAACTGCGTCAGAATAAGTTACCGCATTGTCCACCGTATAAGATGCACTTTTTCTCCGCCAAAAATGGGGAGGAAAAAGTCCCTGCGTCTTATACAACAGGGGTCCACAGCCCTGGTATATAGGTAAGTAAGTATCTAGGTATAGTTGCCCCCAGTATAGGTAGCTAACAGTTGCCCCTGTATAAGGACTATAGTTGCCCCAGTATAGTTAGGTAGCATAGTTACCGCAATATAGTTAGTATAGTTACCCCAGTATAGCAAGTACAGTTAGCCCAGTATAGCTAGTACAGTTAGCCCAGTATAGCTAGTACAGTTAGCCCAGTATAGCTAGTACAGTTAGCCCAGTATAGCTAGTACAGTTAGCCCAGTATAGCAAGTACAGTTAGCCCAGTGTAGCCAGTAGTTACCCCAGTATATCTGCCCCAGTGTAGTTAGGAGAGGTGCCCTCCACCCGCGGCCGGCGCTCCTGTTACCTTATGAGCGGGCGGTCGCTTTCTTCCTTATATTCCCCATAGCTCCTGTCCTCGGTTGCAGCATCTCGTAATACAGCAGCGCTTCCCGCGCGGCTGCTGTAAGAGAAGGAAAGGCCAGTTCCGCCCGCAGCCCCCCAGAAATCTGCCAACGGACCA
Organism: Hyperolius riggenbachi; assembly: GCF_040937935.1. Taxonomy (NCBI): domain Eukaryota; kingdom Metazoa; phylum Chordata; class Amphibia; order Anura; family Hyperoliidae; genus Hyperolius; species Hyperolius riggenbachi. The sequence goes on along the minus strand of NC_090648.1, from coordinate 248,136,616 downwards.
CCAGAGGGCCGCGGCCCCCAGGTTGGGGACCTCTGTCAAATGCAAGGCATCCCTGACTTACGAATGCTCGCTGATACCAATCGCCAGCCTGCGGCCACGTCGAGGATTCCATGCATTGACCCTTCTGTGTCTACCCCCTCCCCCCCATATAATTAGTGTAGTGCAGTGGGTGCGGTTCCCTCTACCCTTTCCCCCTATTGTGTGAGCTAAACACAATAATTAGCAAGTCAGCGGCTATTATCTAATCCAATGGCTCCTGGTGATTGCAGACCTGTCTTCTCTCTGTGGCTCCTTCTAATGACGTCACCAGCAGAAGCTATCACTAGAAAAGCAGAGCGAGAGAGGTGACAAGTCTGCGATCACCGGGAGCCGCTGGATTAGGTAATTAACTGCCGCTGACCTACTAATTACAACGGGGAAGGGAGTTGGAAGCAGAGACACAAGGGGGAGCAAATCGACACACAGTAGGGGGGAAAGCGGAGAGAGAGAAGCACTCATTACACAGTAGTGAGGGGAGGGGGAAGGGGGGCACTGGCAGACACAAGCAGGCAGGGAGTGGACCATACAGGGGGGCTGGGAACACTCATGGGCACACTGGGGGGTGAACATAGGGGAACATACTGGGGATACAGGACACCAATGGGGGGGGGGGGATCATCATCAAGACGCTCCTGGACTATGGACACACCAGGTTCAGTAATTATTATTTTTCCATAGTTTTTGCCTTCTAAAAAAGAAATTAGATCAAATTGAGATGGCTTTAGTTCGGGTTTGTTTTAACTCTTTCTTGCTTGTATTAGTTATCCCAATTCAGTTTGTTAATATGATGCTGTTGTAGATCCTAAAATGCCTGAATGGCAAAATGTTTACATACTAAGGTCTTGCAAACAAAATGTATTGTATTTACCTTACAACCCAACTGCTTTTCACATCTTGGGGCAATAAAAGTCCATGCACCCATATTTTGTGGTTCTTCTTGGCTCCAAATGAAATCTAAAATAAATAAAATGTAACTTTTCATCTCTTAACACACATACTGTCATGCCCTCACCGGACACTGTGTGAATGTGCTACATATCGTACCACCTCCTGCTGCTACTTTCTGTAAGTAGTGGGGTGTGCAGTCTCCTCCCCCACTGCCAGAAGTTACCATCCCACTTTTCTGCTAAGACCACAATGCCATGGTCTGTTTGTTCCTGTCCTAGTCTCCACACACTAAAGCTGGTGGCACACATGAGCATGGCCAGCATTACAAAGACCCATACAGTACTGATAATTAAATGCACTTCTGACATTTTAAGTGGTATTTAAAATAATCAAAATAATACGAAAGCAGTAAAGTACTATAATGTGTTAGTCTTCAGTTAAAGCCAGAAGTTTTATTGGTTAGTGTTAAACGAATTGCTTAAAGTACAACTGAAGTGAGAAGAATATGGAGGCTGCCAAACTTACCAACTGCCTGGCAGCTCTGCTGATCAATTTGGCTGCAGTAGTGTCTGAATAAAACCAGAAACAAGCATGTGGCAACATTTGTCAGATCTGACAATAATGTCATAAAAATCCGACCTGCTGCTTGCTTGTTTAGGGTCTATGTGGAGGGGGGGTTGCGCTCAGCAACGGGGGAGCACAGAGTAGCAAGAGAAGCCTCAATAGGATCCTGAGGCTTACCTCTCTTTAAGGGCCCGTTAAGATCACAAATGCGGATGGCCATGCGTGCGGAACGCGTGCGGACCGCAACGCGTACGAACGCACGCCATCCGCGTTTGTGTGCGTTGCGTGGCTGATCCCATCACTGAAAAGTGAATGGGACAGCCACGCGTTTTGACAAAATCTGCGTGCAGCATGCGTTCCCGGACCGCATGTCAGGAATATATTGGGGTGCTTAGGATGTAAGGAACAGAAACATATATTCTTTCATTTTTCTGCCTGTGTTCCGTGTAGGTCTGCCAGAAGGGAGCTGTTACCTTGAGTTGCTTGGGGCAAGGAAATGGGTGATTGTCTTGACCATATGAGGTGCTTTGAGTTTCTGTATGCAGTTCCTCTGAGAGTGCTAATGGGATTATCTGCCTGGCTTTTTTAACTCAGGAGACAGCCCATTGTCTCAATACACAAAGCAAGAGTACCAGAGTCTGGAGACTAACACAGGAATGTTGGAAATGTACATGACAGGCTACTGGAAATTAAATTATTAGTGGAGGTGCAAACGATACCCTGTAAATTACAGCTATTGGAAGGGGGTTGGAATCTCTGCAGACTTTAAAAACGGAGACAGGAAAAAGCCTTAATCAAGTTTTCACCTGGAGTTGAAAGCCTCACTTAACAATCTCTTGATGTATAGACATTGTAACCTGGGGAAATTGGGCTAAGGAAGTCTTTTGTTGGGTGTGGGTACTATAGTGGATGTTGGATCTCTGAATATCCAATTATGACTGAGGATGTAATTAAATCTAGTCTCCCCCCGTCCACACAGGCTTACAGCCTCGAGGCGAATATTTCATTATAAAAACCAGGGGACAGCTACCTCAAATCAGTTCTCTTCTGACGGTAGCTGCGGCTAGTCTCCTGGCCCAAGCTAGTGGACTCCTGGTCTAACCAGAATTGTGTCCGTCCACAAAAGTCCAAGATTCTTCTATCTGGATTCCTGTATTTTGGTAAGCAAACTGCTTGGTGTGTTATCTTGGCAACTTTAATTTTGTAACTTTTTATTTTTGTTTTTTGTAATCTTTTGTATATATTCTGTTCTGCATTGTTCTATGTTTTTCTGGAATATTAAATTATTTTTTATTAAGCTTGACTTCTGCCGTACTAAACTAACACTCATAGCCTAGAGGAGACTGAATTGTAACAGTGTATAAGTTCATGCCTAATTGTACGCTTGAGCAACACTACCGTATGAAATTGTAATTGCATTGTGTGTATGAGGCACTTCTGCGCTCGACAGCCGAGTGGGAAGTCTAACAGTATCGTTCGGAACGACTGTTAGTGGTTTTGCTTCATTACAGCGTAAGATTGCAACTGTGTGTGTGTGCGTGGCGTTCTCGTATTCGGCCTAAGCGCAAAGCTGACCCAAATACGAAACCGCGGAGTGCGTGTTGAGCACTCGACAGCTAAGTGAACGTGTCTAGCAACGGCTAGTGGTGGCAGTGGGAGGTGTTCGAGGGGTCCCAGCCTTGTTTTTAGCTTAAATAAGGCTGTTCCCCGCTTGATCAGGTCAAACCCGCAGTCGGGAACCGTATACGCAGGCGTGCCGCGGGCCGGTTCCTGACACCGCACAGGTCCGGAACGCATGCAGTGTGAACATCAGATAGTGCACTCTATGCACTGTCTGATGTCGTGCGTGTCGGCCTCCTGCACGCGTTTCCAAAAACGCGGCTGGAAACGCATGCAGTCTGAACGGGCCCTAAGTTTCTATTTTTGTACCCGAGCTTCGGCTTGGAATCACTTTAAAGTTGCCCATACAAGGTGTGCAAAAGTGAAATCCGCACGATGTCGGTAGGATCTGTATGTCTTTATTAAATCATTATACACGACAGGCTAAAACCAGCACCACATGTTGACATGTTTCGGGCGTTACACGCCCTTAATCATAGCATATGATTAAGGGCGTGTAACGCACGAAACATGTCAGCATGTGGTGCTGGTTTTAGCCTGTCGTGTATAATGATTTAATAAAGACATACAGATCCTACCGACATCATGCGGATTTCACTTTTGCACAGTCTTGGATTCGAGGTTTTGGCAGCCTGCTTTCCTGCACTGTCGGCAGACGGAGGTTGTGAGCGGAGTTCCACGTACATTGCTCATACAAGGTACAATAAAAAAGTTACATTTTCCCGTTTATTCAACCAAAATGATCAAATCGAATGAAGGCTAAAAAAAAAAAAAAAAAAATTCCGATCAAGGAAAAAAAATTATCGATTATCCCATTTTTTCAATATAAATCCGATCGGACATGTTGGGAAAAAATTTATATTCGAACGAACAAAATTATGTAATCGGAAAAGAAAATGAAAAAAATTGTACCATGTATGGGCACCATACAAAAGTGTAAGTTGTCTCCAAGATACTTGCCAAACTACGTTCATAGTTTTTATTCAAAATAGTTTCTGGCATTGAAAGCAATAGTGAGCATAAATAGACTGAACAATGCAAGATTAAGTAAACCCACCTTTGGCATTTGGGTACTTGCTCATCTCTTGCTGCAGCGCTTCTAATGGGAATGGACACAGCTCTTCAATCCGAATTATAGCGTATTTGTTTCCTAGCTCACTAAGTGCCTCCTTCTGTTTGGCCAAAGCATAGTAATGTTTCCCAGAGCAAAAAATCACTGTGCTGACACTATGGGGAAAAGGACAAAATAATAACAGCATGGCTATATTGCAGAACAGATGTAACCAGTATTAATGTAAAAAATATATACACTTTCCAAGGTTATGAAACAAATGATAACAATGGCATGAATACTACTGCATTCTTCTATTAAAATGTTTTTAAAAGGGTAACTGCATATTAACCTTCTAAGTGCTTCAGAATTACATCATAGGGTACCCTGTTATGGAAAACCAGAACCATAAAGGACTTTTTGTAGTAGGTCTGCAGGAGCCTAAAAGCCATCTGTAGAAAAGTCATTAGACTTATCCTTTCCTACGCTGAAGGGTACAAATTGAGCAACAATCAAAATCTACAGTTCATCACTTTAGAAACATTTAAATCATTCTTTTTACACCCACGAAAGCCAAGCTAACAGCCTACACTGCTAGTATATAGCACAGCTATAGCCTATTCAGTTTACGGAACCATTTAAAGAGTACCTGTACTAAAAACAACATAATAAATACAATTGCTTACTTTTTACAATATTCATTTTTAAATTTAGTCAGTGTCTGCCCAGTGTAAAATCAGTCCTCACCCCGATTTATATTCTGAAATTTATCACTGGTGGTGACATCTTTAGGTCTGCCAGGTGATCTGTACGGAATGTTCATTACTGAGAGAGCAGAGAGGGAAATATTGCTTGCTTGCTAGTTGGAAAAAGCCATTATTTCCCACAATGCTGCAAGGATCACAGAAATCAAACTGTGGGAGGGTTTTCACCACAACATCAGCCATACAGAAGATCTATTCAAGAAAAGGTAAAGATTTCTCTTGGGAAAGAGGGTATCGTTTATAGAATGAAATGAAGTTCAATCCTTAGTTAAAGTTCCTCTGTAAAATAACTTATTAACAGCAGCAAATAGTGCTTTTTGGGCCCAATCTCTTTTTGATAAATGTGTTAGCTGACTGCTAACAATCATTTAGACATTGTTCTGGGTAAGGCTGGTTTTCAAAATAATTGATTGGCACCAGAATGTTTGATTTTCCAGACCAGATACTTTAGCCGAAATGGACCAATGGTGGGAAGCACCTGAGCACCTGTGAAATTCAGCAAACCAGGACTGGAATCTTTTAAAAAAATATTGTCCGCTATTTAATCGCTAATAAACGTTTCCATCACTTACCCATTTCCTATTAGATTATAGTGAGTATAATGAAAATGTAAGTGAAATAGCAGTGATGCAATAGATGCACTTTGGGTCCTATGGGAGAAAAATGCTTTACAAATGTTTTTGTTTTTGATTTGTTGTTTCTACTGTATTTGTCCAACCACTTTTACAATAGCATTTTAGCAATCCTTACTATGAGGGCTACAAAACTTTGTCACCTAACTGGAGACATTTGCTACATGACGGAGGCCCCACAATGCTTTTCTCAGTGTAGATGTCATAGGAATGAAATGGGGGCAGATTAAGGTCCTGGGTAACTAACAAACAGAAACATATACAGGCCCTTCTGCAGCCTTACCAGAAAGGGTTACTTGGATCTCTCTTGAACTTTATAAAAAAAATGATCATAAAATGTGAAACTTCTCACATGGGGCTCATCTTTTTGATCGTGGTGTGAAAATATACTTTTCTTAAGAGGCAGTAAAAATGGCATATCGCCATAGGAAACAGTAAATATAGCATATAGCCACAGCTGATCTACAATCCAGCTTCTCTGATTGTGTCCCCAGGTACCTGTAACAGTGCGAGTGTCCACATTTTTCAAAGTTCCTTCACTTTAGTGTGAAATCCTGTTATCTTGGATGCATTATTAATAAAGCAATCTGATCCTAGCATTTAACTTTACAGCAAGTGTACACTGGGGCTCATGTCCCTCTGTGTTGAAGCATCTAACTACAGTATTGGAAAGGCTCCCAAGCTCCCCAATATGGCAGTGACTATACAGGATGCCACTACCAAAAACACAGGTAACTTGAACAGTACCAACTACAACCAATGGTATGGGGATTAATGGGGTGTTCTCTTTTAGTATATTTGAGTGCAGATCCAAAATTAAATTTAAAAGGTCTTCAGTAGTATACAAATAGCTGTTTGTTTTTTTATAAATAAGTTGATGTGTGGTCGCACGTAATCAGCAGGGCTGTGGAGTCAGTACAAAAATCTTCCGACTCCAACTCCTCAGTTTATGAAACCACGACTCCAACTCCGACTCCGGGTACCCAAAATGGCTCCGACTCCTCGACACCGACTCCTTAGTCTAATACTTAACAGGGCTGTAGATTTTGTACAAAAATAATCCGACTCCAACTTCTCAGTTTATGAAACCACGACTCCGACTCCGGGTGCCCAAAATTGCACCGACTCCTCGACTCCGACTGGACAGCCCTGGTAATCACTACGACTAAGGGCAGATTGTAAGCCCGACAGCGTTAGTTGAACCTTGTGGTTTTATGCACTTGACATGTGGAATTACTGAATAAAGAATACCAGCTTTTTTCAACCAATGGTCGGTTTGCGGATCCTTCTGTGTATACTTGTGGATTGGCCTGGCTTACCAGATCCTGCACCCACTGGTTTGACTCATAGGGGGTAGAGCGTTTTGAACTTTTCTATTTTCCTGGTAATCAGTATGCCTTATCCAACAGAATATGATGTGTTACCTTTTAGGATCTTTGGCAGACTCCCCAAGAACAGGTCTGAATGATTTTCCTGGGGCCATTTCTTCAAAGCTTGAAACAGCAGCCTTACAGATGAGAAAGATATAGAAGAACAAATTAATAATAGTTCAAAGTTCAACATAAATCCTTGCATGACTGAATATTTTAGCGGATCTTGTATTAAGAGAGATATGGATGCTGCCATACTTATTACTTTATAAACATGCCTTATGCCTGGCTGTCTTTGCTGACCACCTGTCTCTAATGCTTTCAGCCACTAAGGCCCGGTTCACATTAGCGGTTGTTTGCCAAACGGACCGGATGACCTGACCGGATCCGGACCGGATCCGGATCGGAACCGTACGGTTCTGATCCGGATCCGATCCGGATCCGGTCAGGTTGCATCAGGTGTCCATCAGGATGCGATCCGGATCAGTTTGGCAAAAGTTACGTTAAAAACAAAAAAAATGTTGGGGTCTGGGAGGTCAGCAGAAGGGGGACCTGTGGAATCAGGCCCTCTGCTGTTTAGCACTCACCTCCACCTCCGACATGCTGCCAACATCTCCGGATCCGGATCCAGCTGTGCTGCTCCACTCCAAAATGCTTGCCCATGTGTCCCCATCCAATATCGCCGCAACAATCCCCATAGGAAGTGGGGTAGAACATCCGGATTTCTCAGCCAGTGTGTTGTGCGCTCTCCGGTTCCCATTGGTGTGTATTGGCCGGATGGTGCAGTCCGGCTCCGCCCCGGATACGGCTGCCGGAGGAGCCGGATGAAAAAATAGCGCATGTTGGAACGGAGGCCGGAGTCCGGATCCGGCCCGGATCCGGTCCGGCTCCAGTTCGGCAGAACGGACGCATGTGAACGGACGCATAGGCTTCCATTGCTATGCCGTGCGTCCGTTCCGTCCGTTCTGCAAGCGGTGCGGCTCCGGCACGGCGATTCCGGAGGGCCACCGCAAGTGTGAACCGGGCCGGTTAGTGGCTGAAAGCATTAGAGACAGGTGGTAACCCAGAACAATAGTCTAAGTAATATGTTCTGACTAAAGTATTATCACATTAGTGACAAGACAATATATACTCTGTACAGCGCTGGGTAATATGTAGGCACTATATAAATAATAAAATAAATCTGTATGCTTTTAAAGTGGGAAATAAAACCATTACCGGATATCTGAGAAGCATTTTTGGAGATGCCACAATCAGAGGTTTTCTAAAATTTCGAATCATTTGTCTTCGCAATAAGTGAAAATACTGTGCTGGAGTTGTTGGGTTAACTACAAACATATTGACATTATCTCCATCCACTCCTCCTTCTTTACTGTCACACATCTGTAAGAAATATCAAAACCTAATCATGACTTGAGAAAGAGAAGACTGTGGAAAAAACACAACATACACTATTTAAAGAAGGTCTGTCACTAGGTATACTGCGATGTGAGGTACAGAGAACACACATCACATTGCCAACCCCACTATGATAGTTTGTGCCTCACCAACATGTGTTAATCCTGTTCTCATGAGTCTCTTACGATTCACTTCACCTAATGATTTATTTTACTGTGCAAAATAAGAACGATTACAAAACTTCTTCCAATCAACTGATTGTAAACAGACAATAGAACTGTTTTGGCCAGCAAAATATAATTCTGTTCAGTTGGATTACACACCATTTTCTTTTTACATTATGGGATGAACAAAACTCTTTTGCGGATTTTGAACAACAACTGAATAGTGTCATAAAGACATTGTTGAAAAAACCATTTGCTGTGACTAAATCAGAAGATCACTCACCCACAAGTATAGAAAACAAAAGCACTAACCTGCAGAAATCGTTCAATGCGGCAAGAAGAGTGTTCTGGGCCAGCACCATCATAGCCATGAGGTAGGAGAATCACAATGCCACTCTGTAGTAACCACTTAGCCTCGCCTAACAAAATAAGGTAAATGCTACAATTAAAGTAGCACACAAGACATAGATGCAGTTTTGCCATGTGAGCAGTGCTCCATACATAGGATGAGCCACCACTCTCTGCAGTGGCTCCCATGCACCAAACACCAGCATTATAGGTGACGGAGGAGGAAATTCTGCCACTGCCAATATATGCAAAGTAATGGAGTAGAATTCAGTGTAAAGTAAAAGTGTCACTAAAAACACAGGTGTTAAAATAAAATGCCTCAACATAAAGATATATCACAATCTTTTACATGTTAGTGTAATTAAAATTCAGTATGAATATTCCAATGCAGCTTTGATTAAGAAAGCTGTGTATTTGCATTTTTTCATTTTATCGCAATCTTACAATTAGTCTAGTTCTAGTATGTACATTATAACTGTCACTGTGTTCTTACATGAACTAGCTACAATACCAGTGAATTCTTGTTTGAAAATTGTGCTTCTGAAAATGTTCTATACCTTTTGATCTTATTAATTGGGAATTATTAAAAATCTGAGTACACGCCTTATCCCTGTGGAGCTCTTACCAACCCTTCAGCAAGAAATGACAAGTGAGTTACTTAAAGGACAAATGAAATGAGAATAATATGGAGGCTGCCATATTTATTTTCATTTTATCAAAACCAGTTGCCTGGCAGCCCTGCTGGCCCATTTGGCTGCAGTAGTGTCAGAATAACATTGGAAACGGGCATGCAGCTAATCTGGTCAATCTGAAAATAGTGTAATGTACACCTGATCTGCATATGCTTGTTCAAGGTATGTGGCTCAGGCAGATTTCACAGTGCAAACTGACGGCAGCAATGTGGTGCGTCGCCCCCGCCGCACCGCCAGAAACAGGCCTCCATGGAACACCGCGTTACTACACGGTGTTCCCTGTCTGGCCACCAACCAAGCAGGAAGTGATGTACGGTTGCTATCACTTCCTGCTTTGGGTATGCGCGTGAGCATGGAAGCTTATTGTTAAAATACACTTCTGCGCATGCGTGCCACAACGCCAACATTTTTTAAATGCCCGCATTTCCATAGAGTAACATGACTTCCAGTCCAACACAGAGTGACACAAGTACACACGTTAATATAGGTTTGTGCAAGCGTCGGGGATGCCGCGAAAACGTCACTTCCGTCGCATCGCGCCATACCGTGGAAGTATGAATGTCTTCATAGACTTTCATTGCACGGCGGTGAGGTGCGGTACCACACCACATCGGTGTGAAATGGCCCTAAAAGTATTAGAGACAGAGGATCAGCAGGATAGCCAGGCAAGTGGTATTGCTTAAAATGAAATGAATATGGCAGCCTCCATATCCCTAATTCTTCAGTTGTCCTTTAAACAGCTCTAAAATCCTGCAGAGCCTCAATGTAGCTGACATTGTACAGACAGGTCACCAGCTTGCAGGTGTGTGTGTGTGTGTGTGTGTGTGTGTGTGTGTGTGTGTGTGTGTGTGTGTGTGTGTGTGTGTGTGTGTGTGTGTGTGTGTGTGTGTGTGTGTGTGTGTGTGTGTGTGTGTGTGTGTGTGTGTGTGTGTGTGTGTGTGTGTGTGTGTGTGTGTGTGTGTGTGTGTGTGTGTGTGTGTGTGTGTTGGGGGGGGAGAGATGACAGAGTGGCTCATGAATGGAGAGAACAATGCTCTCAGCCAGCTCATTCCACCCAGTACATTGCTGGCCAAGGTGTCGTAGGCCACTGTACACACGCTCAATTCTTGGAATGGCTAATAGAATATCAGTAAATTTAGCAATATACTACTTTTTAAATTGGCAAGATAGTAAAATATCGGCAAAATTTATACCAATTTCGTTTCATAGTGCGGAAAAAATTAAAAACGACCATTTTGCATTTGTATAATATAGAATGTCAATTCTATCCTTTCAGCTTACAGACATTTAGTACCGTCATACCTCCAGAAATAAAAGTGTCAAATATAATCTGGGCACCATTGAAGAAATCTCCAAACTGTGCTTCCCAAATTGGCAGTAACTTGGGACTTTCTATACTCATCCCATATTCAAATCCAAGGACAGCTTCCTCTGACAAGGCACTATTGCTTACCTGAGGAGAGAGAACAAATGCAAACTAGCAATAGCACCCCGAGATTCTCATGTTCTTATTTTTTAAGTTTAAATAAACTACTTACATCTGCAAATAAAATGCCACTAATAGTGGAACTAAACAGGTTATTCAATAGGATACATTTACATTGCTCGGTTAGAACGGATACATTCGACACATTCCACCCAACGGATGTGCAAGTTTGGGGAGGCAGCAATAAATCCGGAGCAATGGATGCGTCGCACTGACCACGAGCTAACAGAATGCACAGTCACGGATAAAAAACTAATGCCCAATAAAAACTGATCCATTCCACGTTTTTGTTTTTACACAGATCAGTTTTCAATAAGTCCAGTTTGACCCAGGTCTAACACTGCCATATGTAGATATGGCCAATGAGATGCTTATAATTCTAACTTGCTGCAGATGACATAACTGCATTGTAACAAAACAGCACATTCATCCCTGTTCAAAATAAAAATTGGCACAGAATCACATACCTCCAAAAAGCCTTTCTGGTCTGGTGTTATGTGGTTCAGAGGAATGTAGATGTCATTTGTCTCTTGGCAAACTACCATACAGTGCCTCTGACTGAAGGTTCCACGTCCCACATCTTGTCCACTTAGTCTAACATTAAGCCCTAAAAATTAGAATGGAAATAAGCCGGTAATCAGACAAAACCCTTAATAGAGATATCATAACATAATTTGTAGTACATACACTAATAAGGAATGTTAGTAGCCCTGGAATCCTTCTCCACAGAAACGCTATGCACAAAATATACCATATGTTATCACAATAATCATACACTTTATGCCATTTTCTTGTTTGGTGCCATAAGAATACCATCACCTGGCTATTCCATTCTTAGGAAAACTGCCCATGCCCAACTATACACAATATCACTTGTGCCCTGGCACACACACACACACACACACACACACACACACACACACACACACACACACACACACACACACAAACAATCCAACAGTATTGTCAGCACTGGAGAGCTCAACCATTCAACAACCCACAATATTGACTGTGCCCTGATGAACTGGCCACACACTAACCAACAGTTAAATCTGGCTACACTTGGAATAGCAGCCCAGGGTGCCTACCAATATACAACGTGTGGACAGCACAAGATATACACAGAGGAACACGCACCTTTCTTATCTACCATCATGTAAAATGCACTGCTCTTAAAAGTAGTCATGAAAAATATATGGAGGCTTCTGAAAATGCCTTTTAGTGTCCACCAAAGAAATATATAATTCAGTAATGTCAGTAGTGTGAACGGGACCCTCTCCCACCTCCTTTGTCATGTTTTGACTGGGGAAGGGGATGATAGAGAGTACACTGCTATTAAAATTTGACAATACCTTGCCCACTTTTCCTCCTACCTGCTTTCTCACTTCTCGCCATAATGTGCCATAATGAATGAATAAACACAGAGAAGAAACCAGGTAAGGCACAGACAGCAACAAAAACTTAAGAGTTTTTCTACTAGGAATTTTAATTGGGCCACAACTGCAATAGTGGTCCCTGATTTACCGAAAACACACAATTATAGTGTGATGTGATTGGTGTCATGCCAAGATTGTTTTAAACATAATTGCAAATGCACGATCGACATTTGCGATTGGGTAAAACTAAAACGGCATCACACTAATGGAAGAGTTACCGTGTAATTTTCACTACTGTTCTATGACCTAGCATTTTGTGATCCGCAAGCGATCGGAATCAGGTAGCAAAATAGTGATAGTGGAAAACAGATAGCCCTTACTCTATTCTTACCCATTTTGCCAAAATTACTTTAAACTCTTTCAGCACCCCCATTATGCTGGACATGTGTGCCAATCTTGCCAGTTTTGAACCTGTACAGATTCTTATTTAGAGAATGAAGAATAACCTGCACAGGTTCAAAACTAGCCAGTTGTGGCATATTGTTTATAATACCTTTAATGTATTGTAATGGTGGCCACTTGAGATCATTGTCACTTCATAAACCAGATGGTTGTGTGACAAGAAAGCTTCTAGCAGGTTTACCCTGTGATAAGCCAGTTACCTTACTGTAAATGTAACTTTAGCTTAGAGATGTGCTGTTAAAAAGTTAATACACAAAGGGGGGGGGGGGGGGGGGTCCCTACCCTTCCTGTCCAGGAAGCTGTCAATCACAGAGCTGGAAGAACACTGTGTGACAAGTACTCTGTCCCAGGGTGTGCTTTGCAGGCCAGGAAACAGAGAATCAGGCTTCTTGTGGAGCTTAGGAGCCACAATCCCTAGATCTAGGACTTCAGAAGAGGCCTTTGCAATGACTGTCCTGATAGGACAACTGAGTGGCAAGAGCCCAGAGACTGATTTGTATGAATTAAGTGTTGGTCCTGCCAAGAGAGGTCGGATATATTGTACAGACTAATGTGGGAGGTGTGGGAGTGCCAGGACATCACTGGATGGTAACAGAATCAGATGTGTTAACTTGATGATTTCCTTGTATGATATCCTGTACTTGGAAAATAAAACATATTCTGACTCTGATTGCCTTGCCTCGAAGTGATGACTTACATTTTTCATACCCGTTGCATGGGCAGATCTGTATAATGATGCACATGGTGCTATTCCAGTGTATAAGCACCATCAATGGCTTGTGTAGTGAAATCCTATGCAAAATAGAAACCGGGGCTCGACCTGTTCAATCCTGTTATTGTGTGCTTACACAACATAACATAAGCAGAAAAACACACGTTTCGGGCAAGATGGCCATTTGTCAAATATTCTGCTTGTGTTACTGCTATGTAAACACACAATCAATGGATACCCTTATTGAACAGGTCAAGCCCCACTTTTTGTTTGCATCAATACACAGTAATCCACAGTGAATCTGCTCCCAGCAGATTCTCCTGCACCAACCCAATTACCTTATTCTCTGACTCATTGCCAATGGAAATAGAAGAAGAGGAGGAGGCTAAAACTGGCCCATATGCAATTAACTTTTTCTCCTGAGTTTTCTCCTAGGTGATATTTTCACACCTTGTCATAAAATGCATTTTAAACCACCAGCGTTTAGGTACTTTTTCAACTGTAAAATGCTTTTGGAGAAAATTTGAAAATTATTTCCCAGGAGAAAACATAGGATAACAAGTTAATTGCATATAGGCCACAGACTCATAACCAAAGAGCAGCATCATGTGAATTTATTAGTGCCGTATTTTACGGACCATAAGACGCACCTAGGTTTAGAGGGCAAAAACCAGGGAAAAAAAATAAAAAATACTAAACCTGGTTCATCCATGGCGCAGGGGCATCTTGTAGATCTCAACCCCCCTTGTACCTCTCGTGTCTCCTTGGTACCTTTAGTGTCTCCCTTGTGTCTTCCTCTGTCTCCCTGTGTCATCTGTGCCCCAATGTCCTCTTAAATGCACCCCCCCCCCCCCCCGTCCTCTTACGTGCCTCTCTGTGTCCTCTTAAATGCCCTGTGTCTTCTTAGGTGTCCTGTGTCCTCATACGTTCCCCCTGTGTCCTCATACGTTCCCCATGTCCTCACATGTGCCCCTCTCTGCCTCGTGTCCTCATATGTGCCTGCCTGTGTCCCTATGCGTTTCCAAGTGTATTCCTGTGTTTACCACATGGGGATTTCTACCTGGCACCTAGCATCCGGACCATAAGACGCAGCAGCTCCCCCCCCCCCCCCCCTATAGTCCGAAATATAAGGTATGTGCAATCGTGGAAAGTTTATTGGAGTAATTTTCTGTAAAGTTTTCCATTACAGACGCAATTTTTTCATCAGATGCAACCATTCAATTAAACAAGACAAATAATATTTATTTCTCCTAATGGACTCAAAGTGCCAGAGTTGCGGCCACTAGGGCATGCTCTATAGGCTGTAGCAGTGTTAGGGATTCTTGCCCAAGGTCTCCTACTGGCTTACTGAACAGGAAGAGCAGAGATTCAAACCCAGGTATCCTGTGTCGGGGGCAAAGCCCTTTAAGGGATACTTAAGTGAAAATAAAAAAATGATTTTTACTCACCTGGGGCTTCCCTCAGCCCCCTGCAGCTGTCCGGTGCCCTCGCAGCCTCGCTCCGATCCTTCTGTCCCCGCCGGCGGCTACTTCCGGGTTCGGCGACAGCCGCTGACAGGCTGGGAATGCGAGTGATTCTTCGCGTTCCCAGCCACAATATATTGCCCCCTATGCTGCTAATGCGGCAAGAAGGCAATAACAGCATAGGGGGCAATATATTGTGGCTGGGAACGCGAAGAATCATTCGCGTTCCCAGCCTGTCGGCGGCTGTCGCCGAACCGGGAAGTAGCCGCTGGCGGGGACAGAAGGATCGGAGCGAGGCTGCGAGGGCACCGGACAGCTGCAGGGGGCTAAGGGAAGTCCCAGGTGAGTAAAAATCATTTTTTTTTATTTTCACTTAAGTATCCCTTTAACCAGTACACTATCCAGCCACAGTTTAGATTTGCAGGATTGAATGTCATCGGAAGCAATTACTGATTGTTTGCATAAACCAGGAAATTAAGGAACTTTCTCTCTTCAGATATGATTGTAAAATCCAACACTCCGATTGTCATAAATCAATTTTTTCCACTTACTACACGATTTTCTGTACAATTCAAATGTAAACATCTGATCAAATGATTGTATCTGAGGAAGAAGTTTACTGTTAATCTAATCTTGATATCTACTTCAACTATTATATGGATGGCTATAAAATGGAAAATCACTTAAAAAACTACCATAAGTCTATATTTTATAAGTGCTACATGGAATACACCATGTAACAAATCCCAATTCCAATTTATTTGTACCAAATTCTTTATCAAGCATTAGGGGACATAGTGTTACCACAAGGATGTGTGTCTACCTAAAATATTTAGAGTAGAATGCAGTGGTGGACAGGTAGCAGTTTTGTACACACTTTTCATGCAAAGCCCAAACCATTACAAATTGTAGTCTCAGGCCTGGAACCCACTGAAATCCGCAAACGCAAAAAACGCAACCGCTAGCGTTTTGCCTGAGCGGTTTGCAAGCGGATTCATGCGAGTTTTCGGCCGCGTTTTGCAACAGTGTATTTTTTTCCTCAGCGGTTGTGTAGCGTTTTGCGTTTTTATCCTGATTGGTCCTGTGAATTATTTTTAATTTTGTTACAGTGTGCTGAACCGCAAAACGCTAGCAAAACCGCTCAGTTTAGGTTTTGCTGAGCGTTTCAATACTTTACATTGAAGCGCTAACGCTCCCAAAATGCTGCAGGTCCTGCGTTTGCGTTTCTGGGAAACGCAAACGCTCCTGTGGAAGTTGCCCCATCCATTAACATTAGCCCAGCGTTTTGGCAAACTGCTAGCATATCGCAGTGCTGCCAAAACGCTGCCAAAAGCGCTCCTGTGGGTTCCAGCCCTCAATGTTTATAGATGTAACCAACTAATTTGTTGACTCACCTTGGCAGAGCAATGACCCAAGCGCCATGGCTTCAGCTGTAGCCCAATCTATCTTTACTCCCTCCTGCAGCTTTTGTATTCTGGACTAAAGACATAAACCATTAACAGCAAGAAAGCAAAAAAATGGTGCCACACATACACAGGCAGGTCTGACAATAAGCTGTAATTACAATTTCCTCCTCAAATACAAGTTTTGGCCAACAAACTTTTTGTGAACTGAAACATTTGAATGGCTGAGGTTTCAAATTCCTGTTAGTTTTGATCAACATCTCTTCACACATGTATTAGTTGATCATTAACAAAACAGTAGTCGTAAAAATATTATCTAAATAAAAAAAAAAAAATACTGAATCCATAGCTCTATTATCTGAAAAAGCATTTCAAAACTTGTCAAAGACGTGGAACAATGCAAAGTTCATATTACGTCACCATTGTAGGGTAAATGCAATGACCAGAAGTACAGCAGTAGGACTAGTATGCAGCTGGGCAAGAACACATGCTGTAAACCAGAGGTCCCCAAACGGTTTTTTGTCAAGGGCTGGGTCAACATACTTCAGACTGCTGGGGGCCGGAGTATACATAAGATGATGTAGAAGTCTTTGCAGGCCAGACAGTGCAGCACACCCAAGTGACAACCTGCAGTCCAATTGGACAGCAGTGTCACCTGATGTGGAACTTGATTGGAAACCAGCAAAATTACTTCTTCCTGGCTTCCATGTGGATGGGTGATGCCAGCACTGCTATTTCATATGCGGACCACCAATATTTAAAGGATGGAGCTGACCTCATCTATAAGTAATACATTTTCTGTGTGGGGAGCGGGTAAAAAAGCCTCAGGGGGCCACATTTGGCCCACGGGCCTTAGTTTGAGGACCACTGCTGTAAACAGTCCACTGCTGAATGATTTCTGTTTACAGTCACACATTTTCAGGGTCATCGGAAGCTATAAAAATACTAACGATGTATAATGGCCATGCATTTTATCACAATGTATTGTTTTATGGTGCATTGCCTACCCCCTTCAATTACACTGAAGGGCAACGCTGTACAAGAATGTGCATACTACTGTGAGACAATACTTGAAGATCACACGGATATACCAGGCTCTTATTCAATTACTTTTTTTCCTCTCTTGAGTTTTCTCACAGGAGATATTTTCATACCTTATCTATAAAATACAATTGACATCCCCAGCAAGCAAGAAAATAATCAAAATAAGTTTGATACATGCTGAAAAGTATACGGTAATCCCGGTATAGTAAACTCTATTATAATAAACCTCTGGCTATAGTAAACTCAGTCCTGAGACCAATTCTGACATGGTAAACTTCTGATATACACTCACCTAAAGGATTATTAGGAACAACTGTTCAATTTCTCATTAATGCAGTTATCTACTCAACCAATCACATGGCAGATGCTTCAATGCATTTAGAGGTGTGGTTCTGGTCAAGACAATCTCCTGAAGTCCAAACTGAATGTCAGAGTGGGAAAGAAAGGCGATTTAAGCAATTTTGAGGGTGGCATGGTTGTTGGTGCCAGAGGGGCCGGTCTGAGTATTTCACAATCTGCTCAGTTACTGGGATTTTCACGCACAACCATTTCTAGGGTTTACAAAGAATGGTGTGAAAAGGGAAAAACATCCAGTATGCGGCAGTCCTGTGGGCGAAAATGCCTTGTTGATGCTAGAGGTCAGAGGAGAATGGGCTGACTGATTCAAGCTGAAACAAGAGCAATGTTGACTGAAATAACTACAACCGAGGTATGCAGCAAAGCATATGTGAAGCCACAACACGCACAACCTTGAGGCGGATGGGCTACAACAGCAGAAGACCCTACCGGGTACAACTTATCTCCACTACAAATAGGAAAAAGAGGCTACAATTTGGAAGCTCACCAAAATTGGACAGTTGAAGACTGGAAATGTTGCCTGGTCTGATGAGTCTCGATAGTCAGAATTTGGCATAAACAGAATGAGAACATGGATCCATCATGCCTTGGTACCAGTGTGCAGGCTGGTGGTGGGGGATGTTTTCTTGGCACACTTTAAGCCCCTTAGTGCCAATTGGGCATCGTTTAACCTCCCTGGGGGTAAGCCCGTGCTGAGCACGGGCTATGCTGCCGAAAGGGACTGCTCAGGCCCCGATTTGCATAATTTTTTTTTTTGCTACACGCAGCTAGCACTTTGCTAGCTGCATGTGCAATCCGATCGCCGCCACTACCCGCCGATCCGCCGCTATCCGTCGCGCCGCAGCCGCCCCCTAGACCCCGTGCGCTGCCTGGCCAATCAGTGCCAGGCAGCGCTGTGGGGTGGATCGGAGTCCCCTTTGACGCCACGACGTCGATGACGTCATCCTGCCCGTCGCCATGGCGACGGGGGAAGCCCTCCAGGAGATCCCGTTCTTTGAACGGGATCTCCTGATCTCCGGATGCGATCGGAGGGGCTGGGGGGATGCCGCTGAGTAGCGACTATCATGTAGCAAGACCTTGTCTCGCTACATGAAAAAAAAAAAAAAACGCTTTGCTGCCCCCTGGCGGATTTTAATAAACCGCCAGGAGGGTTAAATGCCACGGGCTACCTGAGCATTGTTTATGACCATGTCCATCCCTTCACGACCCCCATATACCCATCCTCGGATGGCTACTTCCAGCAGGATAATGCACCATGTCACAAAGCTTGAATCATTTCAAATTGGTTTCTTGAACATGACAATGAGTTCACTGTACTAAAATGGCCCCCACAGTCACCAGATATCAACCCAATAAAGCATCTTTTGGATGTGATGGAACAGGAGCTTTGTGCCCTGGATGTGCATCCCACAAATCTTCATCAAATGCAAGATGCTATCCTTTCATTATGGGCAACATTTCTAAAGAATGCTTTCAGCACCTTGTTTAATCAATGCCACCTAGAATTAAGGCAGTTCTGAAGGCGAAAGGGGTCAAACACCGTATTAGTACGGTGTGCCTAATAATCCTTTGAGTGTATAGCTCTCAGCCACGGCTTTTGTGCCAGGAGAGATACATAGGGGCATGCGGTGTGGACTGCGCATGCGCCTGGCTCTGACTGATCAGATCTCTAGAAAAGGGCTACAGCAGTAAGACCAAGGAGAGGCCAAACACAGAAGCCTGCAGGTGAAAGAAGAGCCCATATATCATGTTGGCAAGGTGTACTCAGGTACACTCTAAATTGAATAAAGTAAAAGTTATGTCTTATGAGAATATTGTTTGTACAAATTATGTCCATGTGAAACATCTGTTCTTGTTGTGATAATTATTGGGGGGTGGACAATGAAATCAACAAAGGGGTTGATTCATTATAGGAGCAACGCAAGCTAAAAAAAAATTAAAAAAAAATTGTGCCCACTATGCACACTACACACGGTCGTGCTGTGAAGAGTGCCTTACTTAGTGACGCCGCTGCTTACACAGTAACGTGTGATCCTTTAAATGCCGGGTGCTGCTGGGTAGTATCACCAATGCAGCATGACCACGCGTAGTGAGCATAGCGGCCACAGTTTTCTACTCGTGCTGCTCCTAAGTCTTCAATGTTTTGGAAAGAACAAGGGATAGGGCCAAGCCCAGCTTTCCTCAGGAAAACTCGTGTTTGCATATTAGACTGTTACAGCTTTCGAGGAGATCTGAAAGACACATTATGCTGCTTTCAGGCATCAAAATGTGTCTGCTGGTTACACATGCTGTTCATTTTGTAATTTTTCAGTTGAAAACATATCCACTCCAATGGTTCGTTTATGCAGAATTCACCTGTGCATGCATCTTGAGCAGATGGCTATGCATCTGAATCTCCTCAAGAACTTCTACAGACTTTGCTCCAATGAACTTAAGCAGGTCAGCAGGCACCCCAGTGTCCCATGTTGTAATACGTGCGCCTGGTTCCACCATTTCATTCCAGTTAGCTTGAAGGTTGGTTGGGGGAGGAGTGTAAAGAGTCATATTGGCAAGATGGTCATTCAGCTTTCCATAATAAGATGATTTTATATCAGAGATTTCATCTTCAGTCATCAACCCTTCAGATATTAAACGTTCTGTATATACATCTGGGATGCTCTTTCTAGATCTGGAATAGAGTGAAATTTACAATGCATTTTGTCTGATCAAGTGGACACTTCTAATACACTTTTCATAACTAAACTCCATATCATTACATTAGTTAACCAACACTTTAAAATAATTTCTAGAAACATAATGTAGCTGACAAAAATATCTAAGGTCATGAATTATCCCCCTTAAAAAATTCACAACAAGAACAGAAGCCTTACCGTATTAACTTGTACATTTCAGGATTGGTAAAGAAAGGTTCATCAAGCTCATTATGGCCCCACTGGCGATAACACAGCAAATCTACAATCACATCTCTTCTAAAGAGCCTTTGATATTCAACAGCTAATCTGGTCGCTCTTAGGACTTCTTCTGGAAAATCCCCATTGACATGGATTATAGCACTGCCAACTATTTTACCTAAACCATGGGAAATGTAAAATTAACTTTTAGGAACACAAGCAACGATACACTGAATATTTATGCTACACTAAACGACAATTGTGAAAGAACAGATCTGAATCCCCTGAATTATCCTAACACTTGTGTGAGTAGCAAAGATGCAATTTCCTTTCAAAAGAACAATGAATCTCCTACTCTATATGGATACATATTCTTTGATGCAAGCCAGGAAGAAATTTCTTATATACAAAGAGTTTAGGCTCCTATACAAATGTGTGGTGCTGTATGCAAAAAAGTAGTGAGGCTACTTTGTGGATTGCTAATTAATGCAAATTTTCTATTTATATGTGATAAAAAAAATATGCAAGGGTAGACTAGGGCTTTAAGCTAGATTGAATTCTTCTTGAGGCAAATGAAGAAAAAGTCATATGATGAGTGGTGGTGGAAAATACCGTTAAACTTTACTCTATTTCAGGCTGTAGACTTCAAAGCATAGACTGGAAACTGGAACTACCGTAACCTTTTGCTCTTTCAAGTTCAGCAAACACAATAAGTGACTATATTTGCAGAGAGCAGAGTTCACTTTATGAGTGAACCTTTTCCTCCTGTCATGCTGTAAATGGCAAAAATGTTTATGTCGGTAATAACCTGAAAAGAGTGAACCAGCAAAGCAAGCGATACACACCAGGATTACTTCTAAAAACTAACCTAAATGTTTCACGCTTTAGATATACAGGCAGACAGGTAGTTTGTAAATTTAATCCTGTGTTAAACATGGGGAAAGTGGATAATTCATTTCCTTTTTGGACAACTCTGGATTTGGACATCTAGGTCTTGATTCATTAAGCTGCATTATAGCTGCAGCACAAGTTAACCACTTCAGCCTACAGGGTTGAAATTTTTTTGCATCTGAGCAACTTTCACCTCCCATTCATTTGCCAATAACTTTATCACTACTCAGCACAACGAATGGATCTATATCTTGTTTTTTCCGCCACCAATTAGGCTTTCTGTGGGTGATACATTTTGCTGAAAATTAATTTATTCTAAATCAATTTTAACAGGAATATTAAGAAAGAAATGGAAAAAAATATTATTTCTCAGCTTTTGGCCGTTATAGTTTGAAATTCA
Organism: Hyperolius riggenbachi; assembly: GCF_040937935.1. Classification (NCBI taxonomy): domain Eukaryota; kingdom Metazoa; phylum Chordata; class Amphibia; order Anura; family Hyperoliidae; genus Hyperolius; species Hyperolius riggenbachi. Next base: position 248,114,601 of record NC_090648.1, on the reverse strand, counting down.
TACATGCTACCATAATTAAAACCCATGTACTTTATTTGCCAATTTGTCCTGCTTATTACACCATTTAAATGATGTCCCTATCACAATGTATGGCGCCGATATTTTATTTGGAAGTAAAGGTGCAAATTTTCAATTTGCGTCCATCACTATTTACAAGCCCATAATTTTTAAAAAATATATTAATACACTCCTTTGACATGCATATTTATAAAGTTCAGACCCTTAGATAACTATTTATGTTTTTTTTTTTTTGTTTGTTTGTTTTTTTAGTATTGTAAAAAATTTTTGGTGTGGGAGGTAAACAGTTATTTTTTATTGTAAAAAAGTGTATTCGTTTAATGTAAAATGTATGTGGGTGTAGATTTACTATTTGGCCACAAGATGGCCACAGTCAAAGAGTCCTGGGAGCGACCAGGAAGAAGATTGAAGCAGGAGAACTTTTTGGAAAGCAGAAAAGCTGCAGCGCCTGGAGAGACGCTGTCGGCTTTTCTCCGGGAGGGGGGGTCCGATCAGTGAAAGGGATCTATAACCCCTTTCACTGTTCGCTGGGCTAACGGCCGGTAGTGGGAGCGCGCACGTGGGGGGGGGGGGGCGCAGGAGCGCGCGCGACCCTTGGGAGTGCGCGCAGCCTAACTGGACGAGAAATTTCATCCAGTTAGGCTGAAGTGGTTAAAATTCAGTATCGCGAGGTAAAAATCAGAACGCACATGTTACGTAGTAACAGTTGCACTAATGAAGTATCGTGGTCGCGCTTATTCCGCTTGCACTACTTCACATCTCGCGGTAGATGGAAGAAGCGCGCATAATTTAGGAGCGCTCGCTATGTAGCACTTCCGCGCATAGCGTGCGTGTGAGGACTTACCTCACGATGCTCAATTTTAACTCGCACTGCTGCTATCATGCAGCTTAATGAATCAAGACCTTAGTATGTATTTTTCGGACTACAGTATAAAATGCTCTGGATTATAAGACTCGCCTAGGTTTAGAGGACAAAAACCAGGGGGGAAAAAAAAAAATGTATACTGAACCTGGGTGCATCCATGGTGCAGGGTCAACTAATGGAGCTCCTCCTTCCAAGATGTCTACCCCTAAGCTACACTGCCCACACATTATAAATCACACTATCCCTCTGCAGGGAATCACAAAACACACAGCCCAGAGATAATTGCATACATTGGATACAGAGAGCTGCTTACTGCAGTGTTATGGCCCGTACTCACGGGCTGCAAAAGTGGCCTGTCGCCAGCACACGTGAGCGTGTGCGCGACAGCTCGTCGCCAGGTCCCTCCGCGTACACATGCCGAAGAGGGACCAGCTCTGCGACGGAAGCTGACGCCGACGTTCCTCCCCCGCCGCCGGAAGCACCGTATTGGAGTAAGAGGTTGCTATCGCTAGTCCGCATACTCACGCGGACTAACGACAGCTGCGGCGGAGTTGCGGCGGCAACTGTCGCCAGGCGATTGACCGCGCCAATTGCCCGGCGACAGCAGCGACGAGCGACGGTTCGGGGTGCGCGCGCGTGCAACGGCCCATACTCACGGGCGACCTGTCGCCGCAACACGTGCGCGCCGTGTGTTGCGGCGACAATTGTAGCCCGTGAGTATGGGCCATAACACTGGCTGTACAAGCACACAGCTGACACCATGCCCCAGGTCTCGACCCCTTTCATGTCCCTCATTTTTCTTGGTTTGGCGATGCCTGTATATAATCTGGGCATGCCAATAAAGCTATTTTGGATTTGATTTGACAATTGTCGAATCATGTGCTTCACACAGCTGCCCAAGTGTCTCTGAAGTTGTAGACACTAATAAAAGAGAAGGAGAAGGGAGTATTAGCAGCTTCAGTGACACCTCTGTGGCAGCATCCTAGGACTTATGCTTTTGCCACTCTTCAGAACTCTATTTCTCTTGGACACACAAGCACTGCCTCTTTTTTCGGTTTTTATCTCAGATCCTGCAGATGTAACAATTTTAATACAAAACCACTCGGCAGCACTCACCAACATCGCTACAATACAAAGAAGATCTGCCTCGATCTGAGGGAGTAGTGTAACCAAGCTGGTTATTTACAATCAGATGAATACTGCCACCAATCCGATAGTGAGGTAGACTGGAAAGTGTAAATGTTTCAGGGACAATGCCTTGGCCAGAAAAAGAAGCATCCCCATGTACCTTTAAAAAACAAAAATGCATAAATATCCACAACAATATAATTGGAATGGCTGCAGGAAAAGTGCAGTAGCCAACACTCAATGAAACCCATGCCCACACCTCATTAATTAGCCTCACTTAAAGGAATACTATAGATACCCAAGTGTTCTAAAATGACAATGTGCAAATAATGTCTAAGTAGCTGTGTAAAAATGTTCCTACTATTCATGTTAAATATCAGAGGCTGTAATTTATTGAGGGTAGGATTTAGCTATATTGGGACAAATCAATTGCAGAAGGGGTGTCTGCTTCAATGCACAGCCAGAGTTGCATATCAGACTACAGAAAGCAAATATCAAACAAATCAACTGAAAGCAAAAACAGTATGAAAAGCTGTGAGAATTAGTTACATTTCCTCTGCTCTCTTCAGACACGTCAGTCAGAAACACAGCACACAGAAGCTGCAGCTCTTGGGAGCTCTCTCTCTCTGTCACACATAGAGCTACAAAGAGTTAACTGAACAAGTGTGAGGGGAATTTCCCCTCTCCTCATGGCTCAGTCAGCCGTCATTTTTGGCGTCAGTTAGGGCTCGTTTCCACTAGTGCGGTGCGAATCGCCGGGATTCCACCGCTGACGAAATTGCATGCGGATGCGATTCCGCGTGCGGTTTTTGCCGCGATTTCGCATGCGATTTCGCATAGGCAGGGTATATGCGAATGTAACCATGTCACTGCCTGGTTCAATTTACATTAGTTTTCATGCGAATTCGCACGCGAAATCGTGGCAAAAAAAAACCGCATGTGAGTTTTCCCTATCAAATACATAGCCTGCGAATCGCCTGCATTCCACACGCAGGCGAATTCTGCAGGCTCTACCGTGCAGAAAAATTCTGCACAGAAAAACGCAGGAAAAAAACTGACAAGTGGAAACAGGGCCATCCACTTGTATTGGTTATGTGAATCCGCATGCAGACAACGCATGCGGATCCGCTCTAGTGGAAACGGACCCTAAAGCTTGAAAGTATTTTGCTAACAGTAAACAAAGAAGTTGCTACTAAAATGTATACACCAGTACTTAGCAGCACTTCCCAAACAATTCCTGTGTCAATTGAAAAAAATATGTGAATCGATAGTATTCCTTTAACCAGAAAAAAAAAAATTGACTTTCCTGAACTTTATCACAGTTTCACCATATCCCAATTCTTGAAATGTATCATTATTGAGGTCAGGAGACTGTGATGGCCACGCCAGAACCGTTAACTTTTTTTTTGTAGCCAATGATGGGTCGATTTGGCCTTAAGTTTGGAATGTGTGTACATCATCCAGTTATGTAAACCTTCAATTAAATGCCATTTGGGTGCTTCCACTTGTCATTATGATGTAAAGAAACAACACAAGCTTGTGATATAAATAGCTTCACCCAACCACTAACTATGAATAATGGGCATTGTCAGTCATGCTTTCAAAATACAAAATAAAAAAGGACACATATACCAAAATAAAAATAAGTACTTACCTGAAGGCATACAACTTTGTCTCCAGGTTGTGCAAAACTATCTGCTGAGTAATCTCCATCCGACAGAGACTGCTGTCTTGCCCGGGTTTTACCAACAGCTACTGGGTTTATGGCTTCCAAGTGCGATGGGTTTGGGAGCATTGTTACATGGAGAGACTTGTCAGAACCGAAGTCCAAGTCCACAGAGGAGGTCAAGTGGGAGAGAACATCACCAATTGCTGGAGAATTTTCTGGAAACTCACTGAGACCACGCATTTTACGAAACATCAGCTACAAAAATAAAAATTGTAAATAAATTCGGCAACACAAATACTATTATTTCAACAGAAAGAGCAAGACAAGATTAAAAGCTGCCCCAAATAATGCAACTAATGCTAGTTAATCAGTGGGCCCGAAACATCTGTGGAACATATGGGAATAGCAAACCACAGAGCAGCTAACAGAAAGCTCACATAGCTACAGTAAAACATGCATGAAAGCTTATACCACATCATGTGTTGATTAAAGGAAACCTGAAGTGTGTGTGTATGTGTAATAAATATATATATATATATATATATATATATATATATATATATATATATATATATATATATATATATATATATATATATATATATATATATATATATATATATACATATATATATATATATTTATATTAGATAGATAGAGTGAGTTTCACTTACCTGGGGTTTCTGCCAGCCCCCTGGAGTCTCCCTGTGCCCAGGTTGGTCCTCAACGATCCTCCAGTCCCCTGCTGTGACTCACTTTTGCCGACTTGCAAGTCGACGTCCACTGCACCTACACGGTCCTGGCCACACTTGTCCTTGTTTGAATGTACTGCGCCTGCGCAGGATGCTCCTGCCGACGGGAGCATGAACGAGGAGACGTGCACGGCCAGGGACACGCAGGCGCAGTGGCCGGCAACAGGCTCAGCAGCTGAAAGTGAGCCGTGGCGGGGGACCGGAGAATTGTTGAGGACTGGTGTGGGCACACGGCAGCTGCAGTGGGCTGGCAGAGAAGTGAAACTTTTTTTTTTATAGATACTTTAGGTTTCCTTTAAAGGTAAAGGTAAATAAAAAAAACAAAAACAAAAAAAAACTTTAAGCAAACTGTCATAGTTTACATAAATACTGTCTATGCCCTGTTTATGGCCACTTATCCATGCCAGGGCATAGATTTCAACTCCCACCAATCTGGTGCCACTGCAGCCAGCTCACTCTGCTGTCACAGTGACAGCAGAGCTTCCGGATCTCAGTCAAGATCCAACTCGTGATTACTGCGAGCAAATAACAGTAATCACAGGCTCAAACAGGGAAAGGGCATCTCTGGTCCTTAAGGGCCAAATCCCTCTGGTCCCGAAAGGGTTAATAACAAGAACAAGTTGCACCGCTATACATAACATAGCACAATTTTAGGAACTAACTTGGTTTTTCAGTTACAAAAACACTTACTCAAAGGACCATGCTATTGAGAATGATGGAGAAATTTAAAGGAATACCGTATATACTCGCAAGCAAGCCGACCCCCCAACTTTTACCTAAAAAAAAAAACAGGAAAAAATGATTGACACTCATATAAGCCAGGGGTAGGAAATGCTGGCCGCGTGATCCCCCCCAGTGTGTCCCAGTATAGCTAGTATAGTGCCCAGTATAGCTAGTATAGTGCCCCAGTATAGCTAGTATAGTGCCCCAGTATAGCTAGTATAGTGCTCAGCATAGCTAGTATAGTGCCCAGTATGGGTAGGTAGTGTCCCAGTATAGCTAGTATAGTTCCCTGTATAGCTAGTATAGTGCCCAGTATAGGGATGGCAGTGCACAGTATAGCTAGTATAGTGCCCAGTATAGGTAGGTAGTGTCCCAGTATAGCTAGTATAGTGCCCATACAGCTAGTATAGTGCCCAGTATAGCTAGTATAGTGTCCATATAGTGCCCAGTATAGCTAGTACAGTATTTTAGACTAATGCTGCGTACACACCGGCGACTACGGTCGTTTGAAACAGCTAATTAACGATCATTCCGCCGACAATCGGGGAAAGAACTTTACCAAACGATCATTAACACGAACGACAAAAGAACGACATCGGGAAGATGGAAATATCCAACCTGACGGATCGTATCTACCGACAATCGTTACAAAACTATAGTGTGTACAGACATCGGCCGAGAACGATCGTTACAAGGGCCAATGCGCCTGCGTTGAATTCTGCCCAGCTTCAGTACTTGTTACATTGCTCATTTCAATTAAACTTTGTACTCAAGTTAACAATCATATATTTGTATCTATTGTAACTCCATGTCAGTGGGTTTTTTTTTTATTTTATATAAATATGTACGTAACATATCCTTCTGATCGTTCTTTTCTGCGAGAACGGTCGTTAAAATGTGTATGATGATCGCTGCATCCCATCGTTGCATTCCAATCTTTCCGATATCGTTCGTCTGGTAACTATCGTTCCTTGCAAACGATAGTTATCGCAAATGTGTACGCAGCATTAGTATTCGCAGGTCTGTCTGTCAGAGCAGTGATGACCAGGCAGTGGATTTGATTTACCCTACCCATTACTACTGTGTGTGTATGGGAGTGTCTGATCACCTGCAGGGTGATGGTCTCATTAGTGGGAGCATTTAGGGTTTTGACTTCCCAGCAACCTTTGCTGCTGCATTAAGCAGTCTTGCTTAGTTCTAAGTGCAGCCTGGTGCACAGCTCCCTGATCCCAGTTCCTGTCCTGAGTTCCAAGTTTCTGGATTCCATGCCTGCACTTGATTGGCTGTCGGGCTGTCTGCTGACCATATTCAAATGGTGGATTTCTGGCTGAGAGTGAGCATTTGCTGATACGTGGTTAGAGAGGAGTGTGAAGTGAGAGGCTACCTGCACGCAGTGCACCCAGCTAGTGACATAATCTTCGATCCCCCCATCACCTGAATGTTGCTGAACTTATGCAATTCCTGCTAAATTTGGTACTGCAGGCAGGGGTGTATATCATTGCATTTGATTGGCTGACGGGCTGTCTGCTGACCATATTTAAATGCCAGATTGCAGGCTGGGAGTGAGCATTTGCTTCTCATTTGTTTTGCATTCCGCATTATAGAGGCAATGTGGGTGAATCCTTTGGCAGCAGCAGCAGCACCAGGGCTCACCTGCACTCCCCTTATTGGCACTTCATGGGGATTCAGGGGGCCCGGGCAGTGGCAGAGCTCGGGGCCCCTGCCATGTGCACCAGTGTTTGTGTTTTTAAATTCCATGCCTGTTCCTGTCCTGAGTTCCTGGATCCCATACCTGTATGCCTGTTACTGTCCTGAGTTCCAAGTTCATGGATTCCGTGCCTTTAAGTCTGTTCTTGTCCTGACCTGTATATCTGCATATCTGTTCTGGAGTATACATTACCTGCATACCTGTTCCTGGATTTTGCTATTGCATTGAACATTTGATGTACCTGCTTTCACTTGTAAATATCACCATGCATCAATCCTGGGTGTCTGCATAGTTGGGAGTCTCCACTGCCCAGTGCTCAACTAATCTTGACATGGCCTCAATTCACTAAGCTTAACTCCTGTCTTTAATAACTCTTCAGTGCTGTTTTACAGTTATCACAATTATATCACCATGGTGATAACTGTAAAACAGCTCAGAAGAGTTATTAAAAAGACAGGAGTTAAGCTTAGTGAATTGAGGCCATAGACAGGAAGAGGCAGGTTTGCCGTGACGCTCCCTCCTATCAACCTCCCATTCCCTTCTCGCCTCTTTACTCCCATTAAAGGAACATCATAGCTGCAAAAATAAATGTACTGAAATATGGAGCAAATGGAGTGCACCTGGTAATATACATGATACATAGAAATTAATCCTTACTGTTAAATACCCTATGATCATTGAAAAACAACAATGGTTTTTGCCTTCTGCAAAGTTCATGAGATTTTAGGTTATATTATTCAGAACTAGAATCATAGTGAGGGCCCTTTTCCACCAGCGCGTTTGCGCTGGCTGAATCGCAAAAACGCAAACCGCTAGCGATTTTACAATCGCTACGGTTTGCTTTTTAACATGGGAATCGCGGTAGGTCATTTCCACTACCGCGATTCGTTTTTGCGGGGAACGCGAACGCGCGGCGGAGCGATAATTGCCGCGATTTTGCTATGCAGTGCATAGCAAAATCGCGGCCGCGAACGTCGGGGAATCGCCGGTAATTGCGATTCAGCAATCGCTAGCGTTCAGCATGAACGCTAGCGATTGCTAGTGGAAAAGGGCGAGAATTTAATGAATGCCTTAAAAAAGGCTAAGATAAAGATCCCTTGATTGTAACATTACCTCATATGCCTTCTGTAATGTTGGAGGACTACTGTATTTTACAGAATGCAAACAGCACTGGGGTTGTGTGTTGGCTAGTGCTGTAATGGCCAATATATGTACATAAAGTTCACCCCATTAGGCTAAACTTATTAAAAAATGACATGGTCACATAATCCCGAGAAGACAATCACATAATAAGTACTTGAAAAGTAATAAAAGTACACACACACACACACACACACACACAATTACCTCTGGGGGAAACTGAAGAAGTCCGGTTAGAAGATTGAGCCTTCCTCTATGAGGCATTCCTATGACCACATCTGTCACACCACTGAAAGAACACACCTTAAGCATTTCATGGAAGAATCCCATCATGCTTTCTGCTCCCTCACCACCATAGCGTTTTACAGTGGAAAATTTGGTCGCTAGAAAATGATCAAATTCCTGAACAAAACAACAATGAGCATTCAGAGATTTGAACAAAACAATAATGAGCATTCAGAGATATGGCTAAAAAGAAACAAAAAAATACAAAAACAAGGAGTCTAGTATAAAAAGGAACCCCTACTGTCATGCGTTTTGTCAGTCTGTGAACAGAGTATAATAAAAAATCTTTAGCTTTATAAAATGACAAACATAGGGTTCTGACCATCAGAACCACAGGACACTGGCTGGAAGAAGAGCTGCGTTGAGGGACAGATAGGCTGCCAGGGGCTGGAGGAAGCCCCAGGTAAGTAGATTTTTTTTACCCCAGACCTCTCCTTTAAGTGTATTATCCAGGTTTCAACTTCAGAAACACTTCCTATATCTATATATTACTATAAATTAGTATATAGCCCCCAACCTCCCAGTGATGCTTAGCCTAGGCTGTTTAGCTATGTAGAATCATTCTCCCAGAGCATTAACCTCCCTTGTGGTAAGGACGAGGCTGACTCCTTCATAATAAAAAAAAAAAAAAAATACTTTCTAGAAACAGTATGGAGGAGTCAGCCTGTGTAACAATTCTCCACACTGCAAACTGGCCTCAAAAGAGTTATAATGGTGTATGTGCACCATCTACTGGCACTTGCACATATTACAGCATAAAGAAAATTCAAAGTTCTGTTAAATTCTACACAAATACCTGTATTGAATCTAATATCATACTGTATATTGTACAGAGCATGACACTTATTGCCACACTGGTCTGAACTCGGCCGTGAGAGACTATAACCAGGGCTGTGGAGTCGGTACAAAAATCTTCCAACTCCGACTCCTCAGTTTATGAAACCACCGACTCAGACTCCAACTCAGACTCCGGGTACCCAAAATGGCTCCGACTCTACAGCCCTCACTATAACAACCACCATGGCTGAGAATTGGGCAGCAGACCAGATTGTGTACAGCGGCCCAACGACGATCGCTAAAGGTGGCCACTAACGGTCCAATTTCTAGCGAAAAATCGTTCGAGCGATCAGAAATTCTGATTGGATTGGTTGAAAATAATCTCAGTTGATGGGCACAATTGATTATGAACGATTATAGAAATAGTCGTCCGATTGGATTTTTGTCAAACCAAAATGTGCATTTTCTTAATTGGTTGTGATAGATAGGAAGCAAAGATTGGTTCGTTGATGGTGTAGTGAACAATTTTTCTTTGAATCAGAATTTCTGATCGCTCGAACGATTTTTCCCTAGAAATTGGACCGTTAATGGCCACCTTAAAGATCTGGCATGTCGGATCTTTGGCGGTGCCTGAGCATCACCCAACGGCACTGTTCTTGGCACCTCCCCACCTGCTGGAAGCTGCTCGGTAGGACGTGCTTGTCGTCCCTCCACCCCCTGCATAGCAACAGATGCGTCGGCAGCCAAAGGCGACAGTGTATAGACATGTCATCAGCCTTTGCACGCGACACATCTTTTGCTCTGCAGGTTGAACGGAAAAACGACAAGCGCGTGTAACGGAGCAGCTTCTGGTGGTAGGAGCAGCAAGAACAATGTGCTGTGCTCGAGCATTGCTAAAAGTCTAGCACGCAAGAACTTCATGCAATTGTTGTGCGGCCGATGTAGACACACAGGTCTGACCATAATGACCCTCGCCATGGCAGTCGTTATAGTCCGCCACTCAGAGTTCAGCTCAACATGTGCATGGACCTTTAGGACTGGCTCAGACGGATGTCCTGCAGAAATTGAACGCCAGGTGGGTTAAAATGAGAATTAAATGCCCACATGGCTACTAAGAAAATCCAGAAATTATATTTTTCTCAAAGACTTTCTCTAAATTGGTAATGACTGATGTCATAACAGCTCAACAAATGCATATGAGACTATTGGTACGTACACACTTGCGACTATGGTCGTTTGAAACAGAAGCTTAACGATCGGTCTGCCGACAATCGGGCAAAGAACGTTACCAAACGATCATTAAGTACGACGACGAACGAACGAACGATATCGGCACGATGAGAAAATCCAACAGGACGGATCATATTGAATGACAATCGTTACAAAACTATAGTGTGTACAGTTCTCTGCCGAGCATGATCATTACAAGGGCCAATGCGCCTGCGTTGGATTGTGCCCAGCTTCCGTACTTCCTGTGTAGCACGGCCCGTAAAGATTGTTACATTATAAATTTCGAACAAATTTTGTTTTCAACTATCATATATTCTTATCTATTGTAACCCCGTGTTTGATTTTTTTTAATTTTATACAAATATGTATGCAACATTTCCCTCTGATTGTTCTTTTCTGCGAGAACGATAGTTAAAATGTGTATGATAATTGCTGCATCCCATCGTTGCATTCCAATCGTTCCAATATTGTTCATCTGGTAACTATCGTTCCTTGTAAACAATCGTTATTGCAAGTGTGTACGTACCATTAGAAGGATCAATAGAGTTGGGAGTTTGACTATGACAGAAACCCAGAACACAATCAGGCACTAGGCAATCCAACTGTAGGTACATCTAATGCTGGCCATACATGCATCAATTCACCACTAATATGGCAATACAATCTTTCTCTGGTTAGAATAATATTCAATCTTTTCCAAACATGATTGTCACATATCCAAGAGATTTGTACTAAATGAGGAGGTATACTGGGACATTAGTATACCTTATCGGATGATAGATTAGCCCACTGTAGGGGGTTGGAGGACTGGATTATTTAGTTTATACACTGTGCTTAACGTTTGATTGTAATAAAATTGTATGAATCACTTAAAGAAAACTCCCGAGGTGGGATTTTATTATGCTAGTGGGGCACAGAGGCTGGTTGTGCACACTAACACCAGCCTCTGTTGCCCCATGGTGTGCCTCCAAGACCCCCCGGAGCGCCGCTATACCCCCCGCAGTGCTGGCGACACGCCAGCACAATATTTACCTAAGCCTGTCTGTTAGCGCCGCTCCCCCGCATCGGCGCTTCCCGCCCGCGTCACTTCCCTCCAATCAGCGGGAGGGAAGGGACGCGGGCGGGTAGCGCCGATACGGAGGAGGCGGGGGAGCAGCGCTAACAGACAGGCTTAGGTAAACATTGTGCTGGCGACACGCTGCGTGTCGCCAGCACTGCGGGGGGTATAGCGGCGTGCAGGGGGGTCTTGGAGGCACACCATGGGGCAACAGAGGCTGGTGTTAGTGTGCACAACCAGCCTCTGTGCCCCACTAGCATAATAAAATCCCACCTCTGGTTCTCTTTAAGTTAGAGCTACTCCGATTACCTGACATTGCAGCATCATTTTGGCAAGATTTTTCCTCTCTTCAGTAGAAAAAGTCTCCTTTTTCAATTCTTCAAACCGTTTAGAGAACCACTCTCTTTCTTCTAAACTTTGTAACTGACTTATCTCAATGGAAAGATGTCCACAGTAAGTGTGATCTAGGTAAGCCAAGACCTCCTCCAGCGTTGCTTCCTCCTTTCCCATATTCAATAATCCTATTAATGAATGATATAGAACAAGGTTTCAGCAATTGTTGCTGTGCAAAGTTAGTTTGGCAGGAATGCAAAAGTTGAAGCTCAAGTTCAGCCCCATAAAAGGTTAAAGTGTACCTGAGAGGGCCAAAGTAAGGGCTGGTGCACACCGAGCGGCTTTTTGGGCGTTTTCAGATCCGCTTGCGGCTGCGGATCTGCTTGGTCAATGTATCTCAATGGGGTGGTGCACACCAGAGCGGCAGGCGTTTTGCAGAAACGAAAAATGCCTGGGTGAGGCATTTTTTGGATTTCGGATGCGTTTCTGCCCCAATGTTAAGTATAGGAAAAACGCAAACCGCTCTGAAAAACGCCTGTTCAGAGCGGTTTTGCCGGCGTTTTTGTTACAGAAGCTGTTCAGTAACAGCTTTACTGTAACAATATATGAAATCTACTATACTGAAAACCGCAGCAGCAATCCGCAAAACGCCTCATAAAAATAAAAAAAGCGTTTAAAAATCTGCTAGCGTTTTGCGGATCTGCTAGCGGGTTTTGGTGTGCACCAGCCCTAAAAGATTTTATACTTACCTGGGGCTTCCTCCAGCCCCATGAGCACCGATGCACCTCTCACTGTCCTCCCGATTGCCTCCGTTCTCCGGCTGTCGGTCCCGGTAATCTTGCTCGGTCTGGTCAGTCTACATTACAGGACTGGTAAGATGCCCTGTGCGCAGCTGAGACAGTGTCTCCTTGCATTTAGGATAGAATCAGCTATACATAATTCATTAAGTATACTTAACCCCTGGCAGGCTGATTAAATACCCTCATCGCCACTGATACTTGTTCCAAATGCCAATCTCCCTTACGCTCCTTTTTTCATCTCATTTGCGACTGCGCTTTAATACTGGTATATTGGAAGAAGCTTACCAAGTTCTTACATGACAAAATGAGATGCCCTGACCAAATTTTGTGCCTCTTAGGTCTTATACAGGACCACAGATCCAAAATCCCCTCAAATCTTTTTCTCTGAAGCGCAACGCTTCAGAGAAAAACATTTGAGGGGATTTTGGAATCCGTGGTCCTGCATACGGGAAGAAAAGAGGTGGTGTGCAAATAACTTGTGCCCTTGCCACCAACCTTTGAGAACTCTCTACCCTACAAAAAGCTAGTATATGTATGTCGGGGAGCAATAAAGACATTTTACTTAATATGGGACAGATTGAGAAACCACCCGAAATAACTAATAAGGCCCTGAGTCAACAGCATATGTTGCAAATCACGGGTCTGAATAGATTTTAAGAGATCATAATTTTGGCGACTACCTCAACTGTTAATCTAACTCCTTTAATTGTATAACTTTAGCCTTGCATGTTCCTGTTTCACTACTACCTTACGTGGCATGTACTTTGACTGCTGCATGGTTGGCTGGTATTCTGGGTTTAATACAGGGCTGTGGAGTCAGAGCAATTTTGGGTACCTGGAGTTGGTGGTTTCAATAAACTGAGTAGTCTGAAGATTTTGTACCAACTCCACAGTCCTGGTAAGAATTAGACTAAAGGCTCATACACACATCAGACCATAGTCTTTGGAAAATGAAAGATCACAGACCAATTGTACCCCCTTCCATGTAGTATGAGAGCCATACCTACACAGTCTATTCTATGGAGCTGCACTCCCCATCAGACAGAAATCTTGGCAAGATGCTGCACACACAGATGATGTACAGACACAAAAGATCAGTATCTGCAAAAGATCTGTTCCTGCAAAAGATCCATTCCTGCAAAATGCATTCATAGTCTATGAGATCTGCAGATCCTCATACACACCTTGTTTAACAGACATTCATCTGCAGATCAGATCCACCAGGATGGATTTTCAGATCTGCAGATGATTGTCTGATCTGCAGATGAATGTCAGTTAAACAAGGTGTGTATGAGGATCTGCAGATCTCATAGACTGTGAATGCAATTTGCAGGAACAGATCTTTTGCAGATACTGATCTTTTGTGTCTGTACAGCATCTGTGTGTGCAGCATCTTGCAAAGATTTCTATCTGATGGAGAGTTTAGCTCCATAGAATAGACTGTGTAGAGTATGGCTCTCATACTACATGGAAGGGGGTAAAATTGGTCTGTGATCTTTCATTTTCAAAAGACTATGGTCTGATGTGTGTAAGTGGCCTAAGGAGTCAGAGCAATTTTGGGTACCTGGAGTTGGAGTCTGGTTTCATAGACTGAGGAGTCTGGGTTGGATGATTCCACAGCCCTGGTTTCATAAACAACATGCATCATTATTAACTGCTAATGTTAACTGTAATTAACTGTAATATTGTGCATTTGTTTGCTTTATATCTGTGTTTGTCTTGACTGAAGATTTCGATAAAACCCTGTTTTGTTTACAAATTATTATTTTTTTATTTTTTTTTAAAACAGCTGGAAAAATTGCATTGTGGGTATGGACCTTAACTTGAATGTTTTATCCAAGTGGTAGTGGAGAGGCCAGCACTCAGGTGTATTGTTCTAAGTCGATACCCTAGGGAAAAAAATTGGCTGAAGTTCCACTATTGTCCTGAGCTGTGGAAGTATTACTATCTACTGCCAAAATAAAGCATTCTACTTTCTGTACATGTATTCAGTCTACATAAAGAATTAGGCAAAATTGATGCCCCATAAAAATACTTTTAGCTCATCCCTATATCCAGTTAGGCAACTTAATATAGGAAGGCAATTGGATTGCTTAATTTGTACCACCAGATAGGTGGAAGTTAAGGCTAACTGTGCTATGTCCAAAAGAAAAATATACATTTAAAACATAATGAAATTAAATCATATTAAAATTTTATTTCACCTGATGTAGAGAACGGTCCCTGTAGTCCTTCAGTAAGAATCTGAATTTCTGGTACCATATTCTTAAGTACTTGATCCGCAAACAGTGGGTTGATTTTGGCAGCTTTGTGGCCATGCTGACGATAAGCAGTAACAAGTCTTGCAAGACCATGATCCACTTCAAAACAAAAGAAAATTATGCGTTTAAACAAATCACCAGGTCCTAAAGTCATAAAACAAAAAGCAAAGTGAAAGATTTCATTCCAAGCTATTTAAATATTTTATTGAAATGCATGTATGTCATGAACTGTTTACTTACCAGGGAATGTGCAATTCTGTCAGTCACGTGTGTGATTTGCAGCCCTGCTGTACTGCACAGGCAGCACATGCACTTAATTGAGCTTATTTCTTCCCTCAGGCTCTGTTCTCCATACAACAGTAAACATTTTTTTTTTTTTTTTTTTTTGTTTCACCGCATTGTTAAATTGACAGTGAACTGATCCTATTTTGTAAATGGAATCCATTCACATTTGTCAGTCTGCAATGGATCCGTTGCGGTAAGCAGATTGCACATCTGTGCTGTCAATTAATTTCCCGGACAGGCAGATGCATTTCCCATATAGCCTATGGCTGAAAATGCAACTGCCCCCAGCTCCAGCCAGACCACAGCAGATCAGAGTAGACACTACACTCTCTGCTCCCGCTGGCTGTTCAAGGTCCAATTGCAGATAGGATCCCAGCCTCAGTGTTGTACAGTACTGTAATGTCTTGTGCAAATGGTTATAGGCTCCCGACTCCGCAGATAATCCAAAATATATACGGTGGCCCTGAATCTTTGTGATGCATCAGCAAGAGATGCCAAGTACCACATCAATACTGCTAAATGCAGAGCTTTTGGTCTCTTCCTTACCCCTCCCACACCATTGTGTGCCATCTCTTGCTCGCATCCAGGACTTTACATGAGCATCCTCCCTTATCTGGAACTCTCTTCCACAGCCTGTACGTCATGCTCCAAACCTGGACATCTTCAAACGCACTCTTAAAACACACCTTTTCAGACAAGCTTATAACATTCTATAGCCCTTATTTACTTATCTGTCACAATGTAATCAGAGGCAAAGGGTCACTGCCTCATCCATCCTCCACCCCTTACCTAGTGTGTCCCCCACTACCCATTAGATTGTAATCTCGCAAGGGCAGGGTCATCCTCCTAATGTTTACTGTTTTTGTAACAATATTTGTGCTGCTTGGAACTCTGCTGTAATTTGTTAGTTGTATCTATGTCCCCCTTGTCTTATTGTGCTTTGTAAAGCGTTGCTGAATATGTTGGCGCTATATAAATAAATATTAATAATAATAATAATCTCTTCTCCCCACTGCTTTGCAATAGAACCTGTATGTAGCCTATAGGCTAGAGATGCATCTATAAAGCATTCAGAAGCCAACTGTCCCCTGAGGGACCGAGTCCCAATCCTAGTGGGTAACAGAAGTTGTGCGTGTGTACGCACCTACTCAAGGCCAAGACAATGACAGAACTTTTATTGTTCCAAAATCTAATTTACTAATAATTGTTTCTGAGCTTCCTACAAGACAGTTTGACTACAGAGATTGTTGGCTCCACCTCACGGATGAAACACAGAAAAGACGAGAAAAAAAAAATAGCCCTGCCCTGACAGTACATAAATAGTAACAGCCAGCACCAAGGACAGAGGAGAAAAAAAACTGTGAAAAGCAATATCCATCCAGGCAATACCAAAAGATCTAGAAAAGAAAAGGTGGGACATAGTAGAGCTGTGCTGAAAGATGCTTCAAAACACTGTTACTGTACTAGTAAGTCCAGGCTCATCTAGGAAGGAGAGGCCACAGACTGAAGCACCTTCTTGGCAAATTACATACTATGTTGAGATAGGACAACTGATAATGCCTGATGAGCTGAAGTGGATTTGTACAAGTTACTGCTAGACGTACAGTGCTGCCCATAATTATTCATACCCCTGGCAAATTTTGACTTAAAATTACTTTTATTCGACCAGAAAGTACTTTTTTGATGGGAAATGACATAGGTGTCTCCCAAAAGATAATAAGATGATGTACAAGAGGCATTATTGCGGGGGAATAAAAACGATCGGCTTTTATTTACATTTAAGCAAAAAGTGTCCAGTCCAAAATTATTTATACCAGCCTCAATAATCAATAGAAAAGCCTTTATTGGCTATCACAGCAAGCAAACGCTTCCTATAATCAGGGCTGTGGAGTCTCGGAGTCGGGGCAATTTTGGGCACCCGGAGTCGGAGTCGTGGTTTCATAAACTGAGGAGTCAGAGTCGTAAGATTTTTGTACCGACTCCACAGCCCTGCCTATAATTGCAGACCAGCTTTTTGCATGTGTCCACAGGTATTTTTGTCCATTCATCTTATGCAGCCTCAGTAGAAGCGCACCAGCGCGAAACGGTAGTAAATCTTCTCAGCCCCTGCACCCACCACATCGCTTTGCAGCAAACTCCGGTATGTGTTCCACATTTTATTCATAAATGTATGGATGCAGCACTTTGTGACCACGTAAATTGAATAAAGCAACTGAAGCAGTGCCGGCGCTCTTTCTTTCTCCTTGACACACATCTTTAGCAATGTGCTCCAAATATTTCAGGCTGGAGAATCTGCTTGCCATCACTCTGATCTTTAGCTCCCTCCTCTGATGCTCAATTGGATTCAAGTCAGGACTCTGGCTGGGCCACTCCAAAATGTTAATGTTGTTGTCTGCTAACTATTTCTTCCCTCCTTTTGCTGTGTGTTTTGGGTCATTTTTCTACAATAATGCCTCTCAAACATCTTATCTTTTGGGAGACACCCATGTCATTTCCCGTAAAAAAAAATAAATAAAAAAAATTACTTGCCGGTTGAGTAAAAGTAACTTTAAATCAAAATTTGACAGAGGTATGAATAATTATGGGCAGCACTGTATTTGATCAAATAATGTATCTGCCCTTACTGCCTAGGATGGGGATAGCAACTTTGGTGAATGTGCTTTGATAATAAAAGAAACTTGCTTACTTCACTACTCTAGGATGTTGCAAATGCCTCTTAAATTGGTGTAGCAATGGTCCTTCTAGAAACATGTGACCCATTTTTGGGGCCTGTGAATAAAATAAATAAATGGCTGGATCTTCTGAAATCCTAATGCTAAGTAAGGAAGAATAGATTGTTTGACCTTAGCAGGTTGTTGTCAGAACGAGGGAGAACTATATACTGACTTACGGTAACTAAAACATCTAGGGAAGTAACAGGATAAATCTACTTCCCCTTAGACAGCGGGTAAACAAATAATGGGCTTAAAACTCATATGCAGAGCTAGGGGGTATAGGGCTTTACATTAAAATGTGGAGGAAGCCACTAGATCCTTGCGGCTTAGCAACTGGTTGTGGATGCTTCCTCTGGCAAAACACTAATTACTGGTCCAGCATATTCCCAACAGGCATGTGCAGAGCCATAAAGTTGTGGCTAGCTCACATGCCAACACCTACCGGACCAGCATCATAATCCACCCGCCATACTAAATTCAAACTACTTTTAAGAAAAATAGGCATTCTTGTACTAAAAACTGACAGTGCCGGGGGAAGAATAAGCAGAGGTAACTTTTTTTCATTAATTCTGCATTTTTGTGTAAGGATCACTGTGGTAGCTGCAGACAGACTCCTGCACCAAGACCACAGTGATCAAAACAAGAATAATGTCACCAACATGCAATAAGGAGGATAGAGCACAGGTTACAACCGCTAAACACAGTTAGGTCCATAAATATTTCTAATACTTTTCTAAATATTTTCCCAATTTTGGTTCTGTACAGTACCACAACAAATTTTAAATGAAGCAACTCAGATGTAGTTGAAGTGCAGACTTCCAGCTTTAATTCAGTGGGGTGAACAAAACGATTAAATAAAAAAAAAAGCTATAGTTGCTACACATTTTAACACAAGTACACGCCTGTGCATGTGCAGAAGCGCCAACAGGTCGGCGAGCCTTATGGGCGGCCAGCAGGACACAAGGAGCACCAGAGCTGCGGCGAGGGACCCAGAAGACTTCTATGGGCTGGAAGAAGCCCCGGGTAAGTAAAAATAGATTTCAAGAATATACACCTCGTGTGTCTAATTGTATGCAGAATGCCCACTTTAAGTAGCATTCAAACTAGCAAAATAAGCATCTTATTTCTAGTTTTCAAATCACTGCAGGGGAGCAAAATCAGTCATGCCAAACAACTGCATAAATTATCAGGGACCAATTTGGATCTAATTTAATACATAAATATGACAAGTACAATTATCCTTTTATAGCAAAAATAACAGATAACTGGACCATGTCATGGTTAACCAAAATGCAGTCATGGATTATTTTGTTAATACTAGTAATTTCGTTTTAGTGTTGTTTTATATTATAGACACTATAACATGGAGAATGGGATACTTTTTGTTTTTGCAGAGGTGAAACTCCAGGGTCTCCAGCAGTCATATCTATGCCCCTTATTCCGATAAAAGAATTTTACTTGACAAAGCAGCAGACTGCACACACCTGACCTTGTTATTTGATGGCTCCCCAAAAAGTGTTTACAGAATGTTCGCGTCATTTCTACAGTTCTAAAGTTAGAAAGTAACTCCTCCCCCCTCCCTGTACTACTGACCTGTGACTGTCAACCCTGCTATGCATGCATGACACAAATACACACACACATCTCACAGACCGCAGGAATAGAATGCTCAGGATCTAGACTGCTAGTAGTAAAAGGCCCTTCATCCACACACCTGTACCCCCAGCCGCTGTCTCACAAGGCTGGAGCCGCAGCTGGCTGCCATGGACATCGCTCTTCTTCGGTCTGTAGCCATACACGCCACGCTCCGTGCGGTAACACCTGTGCAGGACAGGCCGCCACAGCACTCTCGAGGTAGCCTTTATGGAAAGGCTGAGACAGGCCGACATTATTGTCACCTAACCTACTGTCACCAGCCTGTACCGCAGCCTCAGCAACTCGTTCAAATTCACATTCAGGCGAGTGCGCACTGCGCAGCTGCCACCTAGAAAACGTGGTAAGCGCTGAAGGGTGACTCCCCCGTGTTCGCATTGGCTGGCATTGGGGGTGCGTTACAGACACTGGTGTGGAATGAGCCATGTGACTGTCAGCGTATTGTTGTTTGCCCTACGTCTGCTCTGTAACGCTGTAGAGGTAGAAGCTTCTGCTCATCTTATAAGCAGCAACGGTGTATCTTCTATCTGATCTAATCTTCCATTTAACAATGGTTAATTTGCATATATTCAGCAGTGGTGCCTGGGAGACATCTCAAGCTCACTCCAACCTGGATTATCGCAAATTCTTTCTGTTTTAAGAAAGCCAACTTTTGTTTTTTTATCTGAGAGGAAAGGCTCTCAAGGTTAACCAGTGAATTGATGGCTAAACTTGGCACTCCAGCTGTGCCAAAACTACAAATCCCATCATGCCTCTGTCTCCCAAGTTATGCTTAGAGCTGTCAGAGTATTGCAATGCCTCATGGGACTTGTAGTTCCACCACAGCTGGAGTTCCAAGGTTAGCCATCACTGTTATACACCCTCCCTCCTTCTACGGCACATCGCCTGTTTTCATTCTGGGTCACGCTGTGGGAGTGCTCTTGTGAAATTTAGCTTGGCTCTCCGGTGTAATTACAGTTTCTGCTGCCAATGTCATCATCATGAGCCATCATGCTCCTACGTCACCCTTCCTCATGCATATCAAAGAATTCCGAAGCAATAGCTCAGCTATTGTAGCTGTAGTTTTATCATTTAAACCACACTGGTCTTCTCTATCATCAGTAGTTTTCCTTCATTTTATACGTCTTTAAAATAAGATCATTTTTCAGCAGAAAAATACATACTGTATATGGTTCTTTTCCGTTAGCCGGGCGCAGCCACTAAGTGGCGATACAACTCCGTTACCCGGGCGCAACTGAGCTAAGTAATGTAGAATTTAATCTCCCTCGCCAGTGATTGCTGGCAGAAGAATTACATTTTTCCCTACTATCCATAGTGGCCTGGAGGGGGGAATAGTAATTAACGCTGCTGGGATTTTTCAGACTGAGGGAGATTACATTCTACATTACTTAGTTGCGCCGGAACCACCCCCAGCACTATTCAACGCTGAAGTTTTATCGCCACTTTACATAGATATGTACATCAGTGCTGAAAGATGAACAAACTAGGAAGAAAGAGGGACAGGGATTTTGTTCCCAAAAAATGGACTGTCCCTCCGATAAAGAGAGAGATGGTAGCTATCCTGGACTTTACCAAACACTAACGTCCCACTCCAAATGTCTAATACTAAGGGCTCATTCACATTGTACAACGCATGCACAAATGTGATTTTGTGCATGCTTTTCCAAGGACACAGAATACAGCTTCTTCATAAGTGGACATAGGCTGCCTCGAAACAGTTAAACTCTATGGGAAAACGTGTGTCCTATGCTAAGATGTTCCCTGCCACATTACAATGGAATGATACAATACAATAACAATTGTTAAGCACTTTTCTCCCATAGGACTCAAAGCGCATAGATATGTCTCAGGTCAACACAGGGTTGTAGGCTGGACTGTGTTGCAGAGGAAATAGGTGTTCATAAATTCCAGACTAAACAGGTGGCTTTTCAGTTTGGACTTAAATGCTTCCATTTGGATGGAGATGTCCTGATGGGGGAAGGGGTGCTATGGTGGAGGGGGGTGGGGGCAGCATGACAGAAGGTGTGGCAGGGAGTTCCAAAGTGTAGGGACAGCATACCAGAAGGCTCTGTCTCCAAAGGTTTTGAGGTGGATTCTGGGGGCAACCAAGTTATTAGATCCTTTTGATCTAAGATTGTGGTGGTGTGATGCTATTGCAATAAGTCCTTCAGGTATCCAGGGCCCAGATTGTGCAAGGTCTTGAATGTCAATAAGCCAATCTTAAAACAGAATGCTCAATTTTATCGGTAGCCATTGTCACTTGATGAGGATGACAGAAGAACCGGTGCTCGTTTAGGAGACCCACCAGGAAACCTCATAGGAAACAGTTCTATACTCACAGCACCCTGTACTGCATGTAGCATTGTAATTGGCCGAATAGGGTGGGCATAGATAACTACTACTTTACTACAACCTATCTGAAACCTCAAGGTTCGAGAGGGTGCTGACCACCCAATCACTTTAGCAAACTTTCCCTATGGGGGTTCCTGCTGGGTCCCCCAAACTAGACTAGCAAGAGGAAAGCAGATGGGAAAAGAAGACTTTTGTTACTGCTGCAACAGGTAACTATCGGACCAGCTGATTTCGGTGCGCGGTTCTGAGAGCCGAGCGCCAAAACTGGGCGCCCATAGCATCAATGCTATGCTGCGCGGGCGCATAGTAGTAATTCGGGGCTCTGGCGGCTGCCAGACCCTGAATTACATCTCCCTCTGAGTTGCGACAACTCGGATGGGGAATAGTATTTAATGCCGCCTCGGACTTTAGCGGCAGCGGTGTGAGCCGCCATTCCGCTCTCACCGGGCCGAACTGAGCAGCGCCGAAATGATATGCACCCAGTAACTATGGCTGTTCTCTGCTTCCCTGCTGTACTTTGCAACTAGGAGAAAGGGGATGCCCCAACATTTCAGTCTATGCATCAAAGCAGCCTACATTCATAGGCAAAAAACACAGCAAAGCTAGTCTAGTTGAGGGGACCCAGTGGGAAACATTATCCACATCACCAACAAAACAGGATTAGTAAAGTTGGGTGAGTGGAGGCCATGGCCGAACTGATTGCCATGTTAGGGAAATAATGCTTTAAAGCCACACAAATGTTGCCGTATATGTTAATGTTGCTTTAGATACATACCAATACAACCATTAACAAATGACAGAAAAAGGCATAGATAACTAGTATTCTATTATTATTATTATTATTTAGTATTTATATAGCGCCGACATATTACGCAGCGCTGTACAGTGTATATATATATCTTGTCACTATCTGTCCCTTAAAGGAGCTCACAATCTAATCCCTACCTTTTGCCATATGTCTATATTATGTAGTGTAAGTACTGTAGTCTAGGGCCAAATTTTTTTTTGGGGGGGGGGGGGAGCCAATTAACTTATCCGTATGTTTTTGGAATGTGGGAGGAAACCGGAGTGCCAGGAGGAAACCCACGCAGACACAGAGAGAACATACAAACTCTTTGCAGATAGTGCCCTGGCTGGGATTCGAACCAGGGACCCAGCGCTGCAAGGCGAGAGAGCTAACCACTACGCCACCGTGCTGCCCATATATCTGTATATATTATATGCCAGGGAGGGCTCTGTATACTGGTCTAATTAATTGTTCTCCCTGAAGTTATTTAAAGAGACCCTGTAACAAACCCCCCCCCCTCGGGGGATACTTGCCTTGGAAGAGGGAAGACTCAAGGCCCCAATGAGGCTTCCCCGTCCTCTGTAGCTTGGGGGAATCCAATGCTGGCTCCCCCAAAACCTCCTCGACAAATCCTGGTGGGGAACCTGCGCTGCCAATATTTACTTACCGCGATCCAGCACAGGCGCAGTAGCGTCTCTTTGGGCTAAGGTGGAAATAGCTGAGCCCGATCATATCCACTCTACTGCACAGGCGCAAAGGACTCGTGCCTGCGCAGTAGAGCATATACGATCGGGCTCGGCTATTTCTGCCTTAGCCAGAATGAAGAGCCACTACTGCGCCTGCGCTGGATCGCGATAGGTAAATATTTATATTTACCTCACTGCTGTTCGGGGGGTCGCATGCTGGATTGCCGAGACAGCGGAGGACAGGGAATAGGATGGTAATCCCAACCACTATGGCAAGGTAGACTCTTTAAGATTGGGACCCTACAGCATAGGTGCCCCCAGTATAGGTAGCTAAGTATAAGTGTGCCCCAAGTATAGGTTGTCAGGTATAGATGCCCCCCTGTATAAGAAGCCAGGTATAGGTGCCCCCAGTATAGGTAGCCAGGTATAGGTGCCCCCAGTATAGGTAGCCAAGTATAGGTGCCCCCAGTATAGGAAGCTAAGTATAGGTGCCCCAGTATAAAGTAGCCAAATATAGGTTCCCCCAGTATAGACAGCCAGGTATAGGTGCCCCCAGTATAGGTAGCCAAGTATAGGTGCCCCCGTATAGTTAGCCAAGTATACCTATAGGTGCCCACAGTATAGATAGCCAAGTATAGGTGCCCCCAGTAAAGGTAGCCAGGTATAGGTGCCCCCAGTATATGTAGCCAAGTATATGTGCCCCCAGCCCAGTATAGGTAGCTAGGTATAGGTGCCCCCAGTATAGGTAGCCAAGTATAGGTGCCCCCAGTATAGGTAGCCAAGTATAGGTGCCCCCAGTATAGGTAGCCAACCTGTCCCGCCCTCCATCCTCCAGCTGCCGCTCGTTTGCCTGTTCATGCAGCCCCCTCCTCCACAGAGTCCCCAGATCCCCCTTGCTGCATGCGTGGCGCGGCATACTTCAGAGACATCAGACCAGCAGTGACCTGCAGTGAAGAGACCGAAGAGCGGTGCTCCTAGTAACGGTGCATATATAGGAAGTAAGCACTTCCTATATATGCGCCGCTTCTAGGGGCACTGTTCTCCTTTCTCCACCGTGGGTCACCGCTGATCTGAGATTTCTGAAGTATGCTGTGCCAGGCATGCAGCGAGGGGGATCCGGGGAATCTGTAGAGGAGGGGGCCGCCAGAGCAGGTGAATGAACAGGGACCAGGGGAGGAAGGAGGTGGTGACATATTTAATGCTATGGGATGCAGCTCTATAGAATGTTTGTAAAGTAGCACCTGCTGGGGTGGGAGGGGGTCATTAGTTATTCTGTTTGCCATGGTCCTCAGTCTCGTGGTGTGATATCACCGATCTCCAAGTGAAGCAGGCTATGATGGAAGAGCAGAGGATGGATTCAATGGTCAAAGAATAGAAGCTAGTAAGTAACTTCCGTGGCAGTCCTAAAAAATTTTTTTGAGTTTTTTGCAGAAAGAACAACCTTTGTGTAGCCTTCCCCGGGATATGATTGTATTATCACCCCATCTTAGATTATTGGTAATGGTAGTGCCCAGAAACAGACCATTTGATACCCTGGTGACTTCAATGCCTTTGAAGGAGACCCTAAGGGCTCGTTCACACTAGAGGTGTCTTTGGCCAATTTTAAGCACGGGCGTATTTTCAAAAACGCCCTGCAAGAGGTTACATCATGCTTCTCTATGGTGTAGTTCAGACTGGAGCATTCTGTCCATGTTCAGGACAGAAAAGCGGTGCCTAAGCCATTTTTAAGGCGATTTTGCCTCAAAGGAAAGTTTAGGAAAAATTGCTTTGTGCAGCGATTGCGTTTGCATTTTTAAGCTTAAATACATTGTTTTTATTATTTTCCAGATCAAAGAGTTCACTTCCTTACTGACTGCAAAACCGCAATCGCTCGGCAAAACTGCTTAGAAAAGCAGTTAAAAAAAAATACAGCGCGCAGGTAATCGCAGGGAATCAGAAAAAAATGCTTAAAAAAACGGCCAACGCGGATGGACACGCGGACGGAACGCAATGTGAACAAGGCCTCAGTGTGGAGAGGGTTTTTTCCTGAAGTCCTCAACTAGTTTTAGTTCTTAACGCAGCTTGTTCTTTTTTTTTCTTTTCTTTAACAAATATTTTCATTGATTTTGACATAAAAAGATACAAACATTGAGGGATGCGCACATTCCTCGAGATTAAACATAATACAACAGAAAGAAAAAGTCTATTGGTCCAAGAAGTATAAACCAATACATAATCATGACTTTACTAAACATTGCAGTATACATTACATTCAATGGGGTTGATCCACTAAACAAAATGGCACGAGTAACCTCCTGTTACTTGCGCTATTTCCACAGTGTTCCTTAAATGTAAAGGGCTGCATGCTACATGCGCTATTGACCACATAGCATGGGTAATCACAGGAGTGCATGCTATGCTGCGGGTAGTGCAGCATAGCGAGGGATAGTAACTTATGCTGCCTCCCTGAAAATAAGGCGCGCTCCTCTCCTCCCGCCCTGAGTCCAATCACTGTAAAGCACATGATCCCCGCACTTGACAGGCAGCTTATTGGAGGTAACAGGAGGTTACTCTCACTATTTTCTTTAGTGAATCAACCCTAATGATATTTGGCAGGTGGTACAACCTAAGAAGAGTTATAACTGTCACCAACTATGAGTAGGGGGATAGTGTTTCCCATGACCACTGAAGCCAACTGAGAGAAAGCACCACACATCTTGCTGTAATTATAGAATGGCTCTTGGGGGACAACATTTTATATGTAGAACAGTGTCCCTCTGTGAAGAAAGGACACTAAGATATAAGTCGAGTATGAGCTTTCCCTTAAGGGCTATTAATTGTGCTGAAAGGAAGGAAGAAAAGAGGGGTTAGAAATAAAAGACAAGAAAGTCAGAAGAAGAAAGATGGAAAGATTTAAGGCCCCGATGCCCCCACTAGCTGTGGTCCAACCAACCAGACCATATTTTATCAAACTTGGCAGGACATCCCCGGCGAGTGTATGTAAGTTTATAGAGTGTTAGCGCTTTATTGACCTCTGTAATCCAGTTGCTTTTGATTGGAGAAGCCAAACCTGACCTCTTTAACCACTCGCTGCCCGGGTACAGTACATCTACGCTCCTTTGAACTTCAGTTCCCCGCCCGGAGCGTAGATATACGCACCCCCTGACGCTACCAACTCTGTCCGCGCTCCCGCTCGCATGTGCGGGCGCTCCCGCGCTCGTGCACGCTGCCGGCCGCTCGCCCGGAGATTAATGAACTGGAAAAACCATTCCCGTTCGTTGATCTCTGCCCCCCAGCAATGATCGGCTGCTTCTATGAGAAGCAGTGCGATCATTGTGAAAAAAAAACGTTTCCCAGCCTCCCTGAACTTCCTGCAAGCGTACTTCCTACGCTTGCAGGATGCATTCACAAAAATGTACTGTGGCCATCTTGTAAAACTACACCCATAACATTTTTCCTATACAAATACATTATTTTACAATATAAATTAACTCATTAACTCCCACACACCAATTGTTACCAATTTTTTTTTTTTTTTTGCAATAAAAAAATAAATAAAAAAAATTACAATAAAAAAACAAAACATAAATAGTTACCTTAGGGACTGAAATCTTTAAATATTTATATCAAGAGGGTATAACCTTGTTACGTTATAAATTATGGGCTTGTAATTAGGGATGGACGCAAAACTGAAAAAATGCACCTTTATTTGCAAATAAAATACAGTATTGGCGCCAAACATTGTGATGGCCGAAAACTGAAAAATAATGATTTTTTTTTCCAAATGTTTTCCTATTTTCCCAGTAAAACACATTTAGAATAAAATAATTCTTGGCATAATGTCCCACCTAAAGAAAGCCTAATTGTTGGCGAAAAAAACAAGATATAGTTCATTTCATTGTGAAAGTAATGATACAGTTATAGGCGAATGAATGTAAGGAGAGCTGAAAGGTGAAAATTGCTCAGATGCTGAAGGGGTAAAACCCCTCAGTTGTGAAGCGGTTAAAAGCATTTCACGTCTGGCATAGAAACAGAGCAGTGGGAAGATCATTTTATTGTGTTTGTTTTTAATTGTTTCCTCTGTGATGCCAAGTAGAGATGGCCCGAACCTCCGAACCGCTAACACGTACTTCCTCAAATGTTTGGTTTGCGCGAACTTTCACGAACCGCAATAGACTTCAATGGGGAGGTGAACTTTGAAAACTAGAAACACTTATGCTGGCAACAAAAGTGATGGAAAAGATGTTTCAAGGGGTCTAACATCTGAGTTTTTGCATGGATGAGTGGATGGACGCCAAAAGTCCCGGGGAAAAATCTGGATTTGACGCAAAGCAGCGTCTTAAGGGCAGAAATCACATTGAATGCTAAATTGCAGGCCTAAAGTGCTTTAAAACATCTTGCATGTGTATACATCAATCAGGGAGTGTGATTAGAGTACTGCTTCACACTGACACACCAAACTCACTGTGTAACGCACCGCAAACAACATGCCTTTTGTTTTGTTGTTGCAGCTGCAGTGCAGCCAGAAAAATTAGGCAGGCATGTACACGCACCAGAAAAATTAGTATAGCGGCCGCTGCTAGCAGCGTCCTTAAAAATTCAGGAATCCACCTGGAGTCCTGGACCCTGTTGGTGGTGGTGGAGAAGGCAGTCAAGCGGCCTGCGGGCAGAGGTATTAGAAATGTGCACTGTCAGGAACCGGCCCTGCGTATACGGTTCCCGACTGCGGGTTTCACCAGACTGAGAGGGGAAGCAGCCTTAGTCAAGCTAAAACAAGGCTGGGACCCCTCAGAACACCTCTCACTGCCACCACTAGCGGTTCGCTAGACACTTCCACTCTGCTGTCGAGTCCTCAGCGTGCACTCCGCGTTTTCGTATTTGGGTCAGCTTTGCGCTTAGGCCAAATACGGGAACGCCACGCACCCACACACACAGTTGCAATCTTACACTGTCGTGAAGCAAAGACCCACTAACAGTCGTTCCAAACGATACTGTTAGCCACTCTGCTGTCACTACTCGCACTGGCGTTGTTCGTACGTTGGGTCAGCTGC
The DNA here is from genome assembly GCF_040937935.1 of Hyperolius riggenbachi. Classification (NCBI taxonomy): domain Eukaryota; kingdom Metazoa; phylum Chordata; class Amphibia; order Anura; family Hyperoliidae; genus Hyperolius; species Hyperolius riggenbachi. Next base: position 248,086,348 of record NC_090648.1, on the reverse strand, counting down.
GCGCTTAGGCCAACGTATGACAAACGCCCCCACACACAATGCAATTACAATTTCATACGGTAGTGTTGCTCAAGCGTACAATTAGGCATGAACTTATACACGGTTACACTTCAGTCTCTTCTAGGCTATGAGTGTTAGTTTAGTACGGCAGAAGTCAAACTTATTAAATAATAATTTAATATTCTAGAAAAACGTAGAACAATGCAGAACTTAATATATACAAAAAGATTACAAAAAGACAAAGTAAAAAAGTTACACAATTAAGAGTTACAAAGATAACACACACGGATATTTGCGTAAAAATAAACGGGGGAAAAAAGAACGTTACCAGCTTAGGTTAGAACGTTGTTTGACGGGAGGACGCCGTTTCGACCAGGAGTCGCGATCATCCCTAGCTATTCGCTACCTCCGAGAGAAGACACTGGTGGCTGTCCTGGGCCACCTTAAATAGTCCGAAGTGTCCCCTGGGGCATTTAATGTCCAGCCCCCAGGAACTAATGCAGTTTCCCCGTTTGTGACATCACCGAACGCTTGTCATAATCCTTCTTGTGATATGCAAACTTCAAAGGGGGTTCCTGTTTTAGCTTCTTGAAGTTCGGCAGGACACAATCTCACCCATTGAACTCTGCAGACATCAAAAAGCTTCCTCCACATTATTTCCTTGGTTAAAGTGTATTTTAGCACATCCATGAAAAGATTGAATTTTGGTTACAGGTAGCAGTTTGCCTGTAATCCTGTAGACAGACGCAGACAATCACACCTGGGACAGTAGATCAAAAGTGACTGCTAGTGGCTTAATGAGCTGCTTCCTTGCCTATTGAAGGTGACTGGTCATATTCACTGAAGACCTCTTAGATGCAAATGTAGGTCTAGTGACCCACCCACACAAATACATGAACAGTCCAGGAATCTAGCCTGCATATCTACACCTTTGACATACCACAGCAGATATAAAAATGGGAAAATGAAAATATATTACTGTATTATCCTTAACAGCATCAGCACCCCAATATATCTCAACACCTCCGCCGTTAACTTGGTGCAAGGCAGATGATCTTCCCAGATTATCCTGCCAGCACCTACAATGTTGGTTCTGCTTGACGGGACAGTCCATCAGCATTCCCATGATTGCTCCCCTTCCAGATGGCACTGGCAGGTGGTTCTAACGAATCATCCTGCCAAAGCCTACATTGACGGCCTGGCCGGGTGGGGTAACCCTTTAGCATCCTCAGGAGGGTTCCCCACCTGTCAGTTAGCTCCAAGCTACACGAGTGGAAAGCTAGGTCAGGTTGCTGCAATGTGTCGTTGCCCTTGGCAACCTGACGTAACCAACCAGGGGAATGTGAGTCAGTGACAACCGTGAATTGGCGACCATAGAGACAGTGCTGCAGCTGGGGAAGGGTTCCAACCGTCGCTACACGCACTTCCTCTATAGTGGCAGGAGCTATCTCTCGGTCCCTTTGGGGAACGATTATCTGCCGGTCTGCCTCCTCCACTTCGGACAGCTCAGAGGGAATAACTTCCCAGGACCCTCTCAGCCCGCCCCTCCCAGCTGCTGACCTGCTGGCTAGCCCCCTGAGCTCTTCCAGGCTGCTGTCAAATCGAACAGCCCCAGAGAGCTCAGTGCTGCCTGTCACACATTCCAGGAAGGCTGCAGACGGAGAGGCTCCTGGGCCCTCCAGGCCAGGTTCCGGATTGGATGTGGCTGACCCAGCAACATTTGCCACTTCGGTGGACAGTCCCTGTGCTGTAGACCCGCTAGCGCTGCGGGTTACCACTGCAGCGGAGGGAGCGTCCACATTACACGTATCACAAACCACCTCACCTTTGGTCTTAAAAACATCGGAAGGGGGAAGACCCGGCCTGGTGCCGTCTGCCCCTTCAGTGGACAGTCCATCTGCTGCAGCCCAGCGACCATTGCTGGTTACTCCTGCAGCCGACGGAGTGTCCACAGGACAAGCATCATTATGTAGCACAACACATATGATATCAACATTATCCGTCTTATACATATTGACATTTAGAACATCACAGAAAACATCCACATTATCGGTATCATTACACACATTGCTACTCAGCACCTCACAAGTATCATCACCAGTTCCTGCATCGATCGCCTCGATAGTCCGTGCGTCATAAATGACATCTTCAGTTTCTGCATTCTTCGTATCAACATGTCCCACTCCAGGCCTAGGCACTGGAGAATCACTAGGGCTGGCTTCTAGTACACAGTCCATAGCCCCTGGGGCCTCGCCAGCATTCCCCACTTGCACAGCATTATCCAACAGTACCTTGCAAGAGTCTTGAACTTCTGCTGGGGATGCAGGCCCCACAGGGTTTGGGGTAGGCTCATACCGGGCCACTAACCGTCCCAGGTCAGTACCCAGCAAAACGTTGGTGGGGATTTTGTCAGTTACCCCAACTTCTTTCAGTCCGCTGCCGGCCCCCCAATCCAGGTGGACCAAGGTGGTGGGTATTGCTGGGGTGACACCCCCAACTCCTCTGACAGCAATCATTTTCCCAGGTATGTACTGCTCCGGGTTCACAAGCTGGGGATGTATGAGAGTCACTTCTGCTCCAGTGTCTCTCAGCCCAGTGGCAACTGTACCCCCAACCGTGACAAGCTGCAGATTCTCTGCATAGCCAGTGGCATTCCTCGTAGCACACAAAGCAGTTGGGACTTCCCTGGGGTTTGATGCCTTACTGGATTTTGGGGCCTCCCTCTTCCTCTCTGGGCAAGTCATGCTGATATGACCCATCCTGTCACATACAAAGCATTTCCGAGTGTCAGTGGTTGGTTGCCTGAATCCAGGAGACAGCGGTGCTTGCCTCCTCTGGGTGCTGGGTGACACAGGTTTAGCACTCGGTTCTCCCCGCCAGCTGGGAGTAGTAGTCCTCCGGGACTCGGGTGCTCTATGGGCGGTGTAGGAATCGGCCATTTCCGCAGCCTCATCCACTGTCTTTGGTTCTCGATCCAGCACAAACAGCCGGACCTCAACAGGACAGGTGTGTAGGAACTGGTCTTTTAGCATCAGCTCCTTCAGGGCATCCAAGGTTTCAACTGACAGTCCTTTTAGCCACTGCTGGAAGGCAGTGCGCAGGTTGCACGCATGATCCAGGTAACTGTCATTAGGACCTCGCTGCACTGTCCTGAAACGTTTTCGATACACCTCTGGCGTGAGGTGGTATCGCGCAATAATGGCTTTCTTAATTGCCTCAAAGTCTGTTTCTTCCTCCTGGGGGAGACTCACAAACGCCTCCAGGGCCTTGCCTCTCAGCCCTGGTGTGAGGTATCTTGCCCACTGCTCACGGGGCACCCCATACTGCCGACAAGTCCTTTCAAACCCCTGTAGGAAAGTGTCTATGTCAGAGTCCTTGTCCATAGCGGGGAACTTATCCAGGGGGATTCTGTGGACTCACTCACCTTCGCGTTCTGCGGGTCCAGCAGACCGGTTCTGCTGCTGAAGTTTAGCCAGCTCCAGCTGGTGTTGCCGTTCAGCTCTTCCCTCCTCTGCCCGGAGTCTGTCCCTTTCGGCCTGGAGTCTTTCACTCTCGGCCTGGCGTCTTTCACTTTCGGCCTGGCGTCGCCGTTCAGCTCTTCTCTCCTCTGCCTGTCGGTGCAGTAGGATCAGCTTTAGGCGCAGTTCAGGATCAGCCGAGTTCAGCAGCTGTAGATCAGCTTCCAGAGATGGCATCTCCCTGCTTGGTGGATCGTCCAGGACATCGTCTCCACTCGCATTCTGTGGCGGGAGCGATTCCTCCTCTGGCGTGTCGTGAGCTGCATCCGCTGACGTTGAAGCACGGGCTCGCTCTGCCTCATCATACTCCTCGAGCGCACGAACTAACTGCTCCTTAGTCTGGCCGCTCACCGTCTCGATGCCTTTGTGCTCACACAGGTTGAGTAGTATCTCTTTGTTTTGCCTTGCATAGCTGGATGCTTTCTGAGCCATCGTGTTGCAAAAAATAAAAAGAAAAAAAAGGGGGGAAGGGAAAGCAAATACCAAGTGTGTATCTTTGAACAAAAAAAAACATATATAGATTCTGCACTGAGTAGACTTCTGTGGGCTAGTTGCTTCTAGCAAGCTTCCAGCCTTTAGTACTCAGAATAGCAAGCTAAACTGCGTACTAATGTACTAAACGATGCCACCACTGCCAGCCAATTATGTCAGGAACCGGCCCGCGGCACGCCTGCGTATACGGTTCCCGACTTCGGGTTTGACCAGACTGAGAGGGGAAGCAGCCTTAGTCAAGCTAAAACAAGGCTGGGACCCCTCAGAACACCTCTCACTGCCACCACTAGCGGTTCGCTAGACACTTCCACTCTGCTGTCGAGTCCTCAGCGCGCACTCCGCGTTTTCGTATTTGGGTCAGCTTTGCGCTTAGGCCAAATACGGGAACGCCACGCACCCACACACACAGTTGCAATCTTACACTGTCGTGAAGCAAAGACCCACTAACAGTCGTTCCGAACGATACTGTTAGCCACTCTGCTGTCGCTACTCGCACTGGCGTTGTTCGTACGTTGGGTCAGCTGCGCGCTTAGGCCAACGTATGACAAACGCCCCCACACACAATGCAATTACAATTTCATACGGTAGTGTTGCTCAAGCGTACAATTAGGCATGAACTTATACACGGTTACACTTCAGTCTCTTCTAGGCTATGAGTGTTAGTTTAGTACGGCAGAAGTCAAACTTATTAAATAATAATTTAATATTCTAGAAAAATGTAGAACAATGCAGAACTTAATATATACAAAAAGATTACAAAAAGACAAAGTAAAAAAGTTACACAATTAAGAGTTACAAAGATAACACACACGGATATTTGCGTAAAAATAAACGGGGGAAAAAAGAACGTTACCAGCTTAGGTTAGAACGTTGTTTGACGGGAGGACGCTGTTTCGACCAGGAGTCGCGATCATCCCTAGCTATTCGCTACCTCCGAGAGAAGACACCGGTGGCTGTCCTGGGCCACCTTAAATAGTCCGAAGTGTCCCCTGGGGCATGTAATGTCCAGCCCCCAGGAACTAATGCAGTTTCCCCGTTTGTGACATCACCGAACGCTTGTCATAATCCTTCTTGTGATATGCAAACTTCAAAGGGGGTTCCTGTTTTAGCTTCTTTAAGTCCGGCAGGACACAATCTCACCCATTGAACTCTGCAGACATCAAAAAGCTTCCTCCACATTATTTCCTTGGTTAAAGTGTATTTTAGCACATCCATGAAAAGATTGAATTTTGGTTACAGGTAGCAGTTTGCCTGTAATCCTGTAGACAGACGCAGACAATCACACCTGGGACAGTAGATCAAAAGTGACTGCTAGTGGCTTAATGAGCTGCTTCCTTGCCTATTGAAGGTGACTGGTCATATTCACTGAAGACCTCTTAGATGCAAATGTAGGTCTAGTGACCCACCCACACAAATACATGAACAGTCCAGGAATCTAGCCTGCATATCTACACCTTTGACATACCACAGCAGATATAAAAATGGGAAAATGAAAATATATTACTGTATTATCCTTAACAGCATCAGCACCCCAATATATCTCCACATGCACCTGTCACACACACGTACCGTGAACAGGTACAGTGACTGGTGGTATTAAATATCACACTGCGTGCACTCACGTAGGTAGGTGGGTGCACTGAAGTGAACAACAGGTAGATATCTACCTATGTGAGCGCACGCAGTGTCACTGTGCCTGTCTGCTACCTGTCTGTGTGTGACAGGTGCACATTGTAATATCCATCACTGCATATACCTACCTACCTGTTGTTCACAGTGCACCCACCCACCTACCTACGTGAGTTGAGCGCATGCAGTGTCACTGTGCCTGTCTGCTACCTGTCTGTGTGTGACAGGTGCACATTGTAATACCCATCACTGCATATACCTACCTACCTGTTGTTCACAATGCACCCACCCACCTACCTACATGAGTTGAGCGCATGCAGTGTCACTGTGCCAGTCTGCTACCTGTCTGTGTGTGATAGGTGCACATTGTAATACCAATTACTGCATATACCTACCTACCTGTTGTTCACAGTGCACCCACCTACACGAGTTGAGCGCACGCAGTGTCACTGTGCCTGTCCGCTACCTGTCTGTGTGTGACAGGTGCACATTGTAATACACATCACTGCATATAGTGGCTGGAAGGTGTACTGGTTAAGGGCTCTGCCTCTGACATGGGAGACCAGGGTTCGAATCTTGGCTCTGCCTGTTCAGTAAGCCAGTAATTCAGTAAGGAGTTCATTGGGCAAGACTCCCTAACACTGCTACTGCCTACTGAGTGCGCTCTAGTGGCTGCCTCGCAAGCGCTTTGAGTCCGACAGGAGAAAGGCGCTATACAAATACTGCCATTATTATGCCATTATTATATACCTACCTACCTGTTGTTCAAAGTGCACCCACCCACCTACCTACGTGAGTTAAGCGCATGCAGTGTCAGTGTGGCTGTCTGCTACCTGTCTGTGTGTGACAGGTGCACATTGTAATACCCATCACTGCATATACCTACCTGTTGTGTTCAGTGCACCCACCTCATCACTGCATATACCTACCTGTTGTGTTCAGTGCACCCACCTACCTACGTGAGTGCACGCAGTGTGATATACCACTCCGTGCATACCTGTTAACTGCACCTGTGTGACTGCACATTGTATTAGGCAAGTCAGTGCATACCTTTCACTTCATCCCCCCCGATATGGACACAACGGACAAAACAGGCAAAGGTAGAGGCAGACCCAGAGGGAGGTCCCCCGGCAGGTTTGTGCGAGATCGTGTTGATGTGATTTCGTGCGGCCCTGGCCCAAAGTACAGTGCTCAGAAGAAGGCACGTCCCATCAACTCCCAAGATTGTCAGGACGTGGTTGACTATGTAACACAGAACACCTCATCTTCCGCAGCCACCAGCGCTACTACAAGCACCACATCTGTTGCATTTCACACTTCGCAGGAGTTAATTGGTGGGGAATTAACTGATTCACAGCTATTATTGTTACAACCAGATGAAGGTGCTAAGCAAGTTACACCACCTCATATGTCTGAGTTAGGCGGCGACACTGTGGACGTAATGTGAGAGGAGGAGGAGGAGGATGAAGTACCTGCTGTTGGTGCAGTTTTGGAGGTGTCTGAGGCAAGTGAAGCTGGGCAGGATGATTATGATGATATGGATCCCACATGGGTTCCTAATAGACAAGATGACCAAGGGGACAGTTCAGAGGGGGAGTCAGAGAGGAGTAGGAGGAGACAAGTTCTTGAAAGAAGCAGGGGTAGCTCGTCATCAGAAACAGCTGGTGGCAGTGTCCGGCGCCATGTATCGCCACCTATGTACAGCCAGCCAACATGCCTTTCAATGTTAGCTGCTGATGCCACCATAGTGCCATCACCCCAGGGGGGCTCAGCGGTTTGGAAATTTTTTAATGTGTCTGCCTCAGATCGGAACAATGCCATCTGTTCTCTCTGCCTCCAAAAATTGAGCCGTGGAAAGGCCAACACTCACGTAGGGACAAGTGCCTTCTGAAGGCACATGGAGAAAAGGCACAAACTGCAATGGGAAGAGCACCTGAGCAAAACAGCACACAAAAGAAAAGCCACCCTCCTTCTCCTCTTCCTCCTTCAGGTGCAACATGGTCAGCCGCTTTCTCCCTTGCACCTTCACAGCCACCCTCCTCCACTCCGCCTCTCACCTTGAGCGGTTCCTGCTCCTCTGCCCACATCAGCCAGGTGTCCATGAAGGAAATCTTTGAGCGGAAGAAGCCAATTTCTGCCAGTCACCCCCTTGCCCAGCGTCTGAAAGCTGGTGTGGCGGAACTGTTAGCTCGCCAGCTGTTACCATACAAGCTGGTGGACTCTGAGGCCTTCCGTAAATTTGTGGCCATTGGGACACCGCAGTGGAAGATAGCAGGCCGCAATTATTTTTCTAAAAATGCGATACCCAAACTGTACCATGAAGTTGAGAGGCAAGTGGTGTCATCTCTGGCTCACAGCGTTGGGTCAAGGGTCCACCTGACCACGGATACTTGGTCTGCCAAGCACGGTCAGGGAGGGTACATAACTTACACAGCCCATTGGGTCAACCTGGTGACCAATGGCAAGTAGGGAGTACATGGCTGTGCAGCTGACCAACTTGAGACACCTCCACAGCTTGCAGGCAGGCCTCCTGCCACCTCCTCTCCTCCTCTTACATCCTCTTCGCTCTCGTCCTCCTCCTCCTCCTTGGCTGAGTAACACTTTAACTCTACTGGTGCTGCGATCTCCTCTCCAGCTACACAGCCCCATCTCCCCAGGGCCTATGCTGCATGCCAGGTACGACATTGTCTTACCATATTAGTCATGTCTTGCCTCAAAGTGGAGAGTCATACTGGACCAGCTCTCCTGGCTGCTCTTGACAAACACGTGGTCGTGGATCAGTGGCTGACCCCGCACCAGCTGGAGATCGGCAACGTGGTGTGTGACAACTTCAGCAATCTCATTTCCGTGTTGAATTTGGGAAAGCTGACACATGTACCCTGCATGGCACATGTGCTGAATCTAGTCATTCAAAGATTTGTGTCAAAGTACCCAGGCTTAGAGGACATCCTGAAGCAGGCCAGGAAGTTGTGTGGGCATTTCAGGCTGTCTTACACGGCAATGGCACGCTTTGCGGACATTCAGCAGAGAAACAACTTGCTGGTGAGATGCTTGATATGTGAGGGTCTGATTACCGGTGATCTGCAGTATCACCGAGAATGCAGAATATACCCGATTATTGATGATCTGCAGTATCACCGATAATCAGATATATCTACTAACCTCTGGACACCTGAGTGATGAGAGTGTTTGGTGCAACAGTAATACTTTGAGGAAAGCATCCGTAGGATAGGTGCTAGACAGTAAGGGCTACTGCTATGGATCAGATTCCTTCCACAGGTCTGATGCTCCCCAAGGGGCGGAGCCAGGCTGAGACAGTGGGAAGGACAGAACGTGAGTGACACCAATGAACAGTGTCACTAACAGATCTGTGAACTATCTCCTAACAGGAGAGATAGTTCTCGAGGTCGGACAGGCCAGGTCGTAAACACACGGACAGATACAGTACAGAGACAGGAGACAGATGCAGAATCCTGGGACTAGCAGAGTTTGGCAACAGAGTATCAGAAGTACAAAGGTACAGAATCAGAGATCAGAAGAATGGTCAGGAAGGCAGAAGGTCATAACAGATAATCAACAATGCCTAGACTTGAGTGTGAGCTCCAAGATTCTCACACTCCAGGATCTGGACTAGTTAATAACAATAATACAGATGGTACAGAATTCCTAGACTAAGGTGTGAGTTCCTTGGCCATCAACACCTTGGAAACTTGGCTAGATAACAATACAGATAATAACAGAATTCCTAGGCTAAGGTGTCAGCTCCGTGATCATCAACACCTACGAAACTGACTAATAGACACAGATACTGACAAGGTCTGAGTGCTACCACGTAGTGATCGCAACGCCAAACACCAGATGAATGACCAGCACCCAGTATATATACACTAGCGCTCACCAGCGCCACCCCTAAGTGCTGGACCAATGAAAGTTGCTGCAATTGTCAGCTGACCGGCTTGGTCAGCTGACCCTCTTCTGACTGCCATAAAGGCCCTGCCTCTCTGCGCGCGCGTCCTCCTAAACCAGTGTGGACTATCAGTCCCAGCCACACCAGTCATGTGTAGTAATGTTTCTGCTGTGTTGGATGCGGAATCCGCCGCACCGCTGTCTGTGCGTGCGGCGTTTTCTCCGCATTCCGCATTGCTGAGAGGAGCAGGCCTATGCGAGCGACTTGCCGCATTGGACGCGGAATCCGCCGCCCTGTTTGAGCATGCGGCGGTTTCTCCGCACTCCGACTGCGCGCCAGCTGCTGTGTTGAACGCGGAGTCAGCCGCCTCACCTTCAGTATTAGCGGCGGCTTTTCCGCGTTTTCTCACAGTGGTATTGTTCGTGGCTGGGGGGAGGAGGAGGACTTCGTCACTGATGTCACTAAGGAAGAGCAAGAGGAGATTTATAGTACGTCTGCATCCAACTTTGTGCAGATGTCGTCTTTCATGCTGTCCAGCCTGTTGAGGAACCCCCGTATAAAAAAACTCAAGGGGAATGAGCTGTACTGGGTGGCCACGCTACTAGACCCTCTCTATAGGCACAAAGTGCCGGACATGTTACCAACTCACCAGAAGGCAGAAAGGATGCAGCACATGCAGAACAAGCTGGCCACTATGCTTTACAATGCGTTTAAGGGTGATGTCACTGCACAACGCAATAAAGGTACCACTGCCACTAATCCTTCTCTCATGTCCACGCAGGCACACTTAAGGCCAGGTAGTCGGCTACCTGCCGGTCCAGGCATTGGTGGAGGGTGGATCCAGAAGCGCTAAGGCGAGGTGTTGGACTAAAGAATGTCCGCATGTCCGACATCACCATGAGATCGCTGGAGCGTCCTTGTTTCTGGCCACAAGTGATGGAAAAGTTGTTTCAAGGGGCCATATGCAATTCACTTTTTCACCTGAGTTTTCTCCTGGGTGATATTTTCACAACTTGTAAATAAAATGCCTTTTAAACCACCAAAAAGCAAACAAATACTCCAAATAATTTTGACAGTACTTTTTCACCTACTTTTTGGTACTTTTTCCATTGTAAAGTGCTGAAAAGTTATTTTAAAGAGACTCTGAAGCGAGAATAAATCTCGCTTCAGAGCTCATAGTTAGCAGGGGCATGTGTGCCCCTGCTAAAACGCCGCTATCCCGCGGCTAAACGGGGGTCCTTTCACCCCCGAACCCACCCCCGCAAACCTTGGTCGCAAACTTGGTCGTGAAATTTTCGTTTCCTGGAGGCAGGGCTATCGACTGCAGCCCTGCCTCTAGTCGCGTCTATCAGACGCGCATCGCCGCCTCTCCCCCGCCCCTCTCAGTGAAGGAAGACTGAGAGGGGCGGGGGAGAGGCGGAGATACGCGTCTGACAAATGCACGTGGGGCAGGGCTGCGGCGGTTAGCCCTGCCCCAATGCGGAAGCGCTCCCCCGCTGTATGGAGGGGATTTGGGGGTGAAGGTACCCCCGTTAAGCCGCGGGATAGCGGAGTTTTAGCAGGGGCACACATGCCCCTGCTATCTATGAGGTCTGAAGCGAGATTTATTCTCGCTTCAGACTCTCTTTAAATCGAAGTTAAAAAATTATCTCCTAGGAGAAAACTCAGGTGAAAAAGTGAATTGCATACGTGTCAAGAGGTCTAACAAGAAAACAGGCCTAGCTAATACTTTCCCTACCTATCTGCAACAAGCCTGACCCTGCTCTCACGAACAGTCAGCAGAGAATTAATCCAATATGGCCCCCACTACTGCTTTTTTATAGGGGGTGGAGAAGGGTCCAGGAAGGGGTGCTAGCTGATTGGCTGCCATGTGTCTGCTGACCGTGAGGTAAGGGGTCAAAGTTTAGCTCAATTATAATGTATAGGGGTAATCAAACACACCAAATGTTTGCTGTTCACCACTAATGCGAACAGCCTATGTTCGCAGAATACTGCTCGCCGATGAACTGCTCAGGCCATCTCTACATACATCATTATAATATAACAGTTCCATACCTCCCAACATTTTGAGATGAGAAAGAGGGACACTTAAGCCATGCCCCTGATCACGTCTCCGACACACCCCTAGCCACGCATACCATAAAGAATTCATAAGAAAAATATGTTGTTTTATAATTCAAACCACACTGGTCCTTTCTATCCTGGTTCATTTTCCTTCATATTATCATTTTAAAGGATAGGAATAATGTTTAGAGTCAATCAAACACATTTTTAGTAGAGAAATATATATATTTACATAGAAAGAGGGACTTTGGCCTCAATTCACTAAGATCATGCTGGAGATAATAAGGCAAGAGAGTTCCTTAAGTTACCTCCTCTGTAGTTAAGTTACCTCCTCTGTAGTTAATTTACCTCCTCTGTAGTTAATTTACCTCCTCTGTAGTTAATTTGACTCCTCTGTAGTTAATTTACCTCCTCTGTAGTTATTTTCACATGCAGTTAATTAACAGCCTGTCTTTAACTCTGGAGTTATTTTAAGGATTGAAGAGTTAACTTAAAGACAGAAGAGTTAACTTTAGGTTTGCCTGAGGTAAAATGTTTCCTGAATACTACATGCCTTATCACCATGGTAACAACTCTAGAAGAGTTATTAAAGACAGGAGATAATCTTAGTGAATTGAGGCCTTGTCCTGAAAGAGGGACAAATGAGGAGGAAAGAGGGGCAGGGCTCCCAAAGAGGGACTGTCCCTCCAAAAAAGGGACAGTTGGGAGCTATGCAGTTCTGTGAACAGGTCCATAGAATTGTATGGGCAGTGAGCTAACATTAAGCATTCTGCAGCTCAACTGAGCACTGTGTACTAGCCCTGATTCCTTCCTTTTACTTTTTTCACATGAATTGTGTGTTTTCTATAAATCACTGGGGGAAAACAAAATTGTTTGTAAACAGCCTGCTACTTCCATCGCAGTCTTATCTTCCCACCCAGCAGGGGGCAGCGTTATGCACAAGAAAACTACACGCCAGACACGTAGAAACGAAAGAGCGCACGTCTGAGTAGACGTTAGACATCATGTGATGCAGTCTTTTGACGTCTACCTTACGCTAGAAGGGGTCCTTTCTGGGACAGTCTACTCTCCGCCTGAAGGAAAATATAAACAACATGCCATAGAATCCATGAACCGAACGCCTTGATCGTTGTAAGGTAAGGCAGTTTGCATTTATATATAGTGACAGCTTATATGTAGGCCCGAAGACGGGTTACACGGTAGGGACAGGCGGCTCCGCCAGTGCTTGAATAGCGGGGTCCTAATGCTGGAACCGTGCAGGGAGCGCACTGTTTACACATTCAGGTAAACTGCTCGGTGTGACGTATTTTGGTCGTATTCACTGCGTGAGTAGTTGGGTGCTGCCTCCTATAGGTGGGGTACCTATCACAGGATGAGCCTGGGTTGCCAACGGTTACCTTGTTTCCTGTCACTGCCAGGGTTGCACATGGGGACTGGGGAGTATTACTGGTTGGTGTGAGCTCTAGGAGGACGTGCTGGGGGTTGCTGCACGAGAAGGCTAGTATCACTTTGTGGACAGGTTTATTGCGGCACTGGGTTGGTAATGTGGGCAGAGTGTTTGTGGTAGTGTGACCCAAAAAAAAACTTTCTAGCCTTGACATTGCTTTACAGTCTTCATTTACTAAATGTGCCCGTTAATGAGTGCCCTGATACAAGCAAACAATGTATAGCTTACCACTAGTGATGTATGTACATAAGTAATTTGTCAAGTGCTGCCAGTTGCCAAAAATCATTCCATTTTCTATGGAGGAAATGTTTTCTGTACTCATAGTAGTCACCCTGTTAACTAAAACTAGGCCTTTTGTGAATGCTTGTTTAGTTATAGCCAGGGCTGTGGAGTCGGAGTCGGGCAATTTTGGGTGCCTGGAGTCGGAGTCGGGAAAAAATGCACCGACTCCGACTCCTAATGAATTTGTAGCTGTAATTAAAATAGAAAATATGATAAAATGTTCTATTTCTCAGATAATAGTCACTAAAAATAATGTATATATACAGAATATATACAGTAATAGCTGTGCTTAGTCCACAAAAATGAAATAAACCAATCAAAATTAGTTACTTGTGCTGCTTCAATAAAGCAGTCCCCGTATTTTTAAGGTCAGATATACATATCTGATTGTGACTGTATATATATGATGTGTACACAGGAATCTCTTATATATACTAAATAACATATATGCTGTAAGAATAAAGCCTGATGTGTAGCTGTGTCACTAATAGAGATGGTCAACGAGATGGAAATAATTCTGCATTGATGCGGATTTATGCAAATGTATGCACTCCCTTTGCTGATGAAATCAAATAATTTGATATGTTGTTAAAATTTGGTTTGGTGACTACAAATTAAAGGGTAACTGAGACGGATGAAAAGTAAAGTTTTATACATACCTGGGGCTTCCTCCAGCCCCCTTCAGGCTAATCAATCCCTCGCTGTCCTCCACCACCCGGATCTTCTGCTATGAGTCCTGGTAATTCAGCCAGCCAGCGCTGTCCGGCCGCATGCCGCTCCCACAGCCAGGAACATTCTGCACCTGTGCAATAGTGCTGCACAGGTGTAGTATGCTCCTGGTGGCGGAGTGTTTGCATGCGCACTACGCCCGACTGGCTCAAGTACCTGGACTCATAGCAGAAGATCCAGGTGGTGGAGGAGGACTGATTATCCTGAAGGCGGCTGGAGGAAGCCCCAGGTATGTATAAAACTTTAATTTCATCTGTCTCAGGTTTACTTTGTTACACAGTAGTACTATACTCTACATATGCACTCCCCACAGAGCTGCAGGGAATCCACTGAGAATGCTGTGCACATTGAACACAGAGGTGTTGTCTGTTTACAATCTCCTCATTCCCCTGCAGAGTACCTGCACATCATTCTTACATGTACCCACACTTACATTGCCTAGGGCCTGATAGATGTTCTTTGTTCCGGTTTGTACCTTTTACAAGTACTCTTACCAAGGACTAGTTTTAGTCTAAAGGGAATAAATATAGTAGTCTACATATCCTTCTCACTTCAGTTGTCTTGTAAAATTCCTAAGCGTTGGCAGTTAAGAGACGAATTTCATGTTACATACTTTTAATCAACAAAATTGTAATATGCAAATTAGAGGAGTCGGAGTCGGTGGAATCCTAAACTCAGGAGTCGGAGTCGGTGGATTTTTGGACCGACTCCACAGCCCTGGTTATAGCTGCCTTTAGGAGTGGTTCACATAAAAATCTGCACATTTCCAATCAGGTCTAGTACTGTCCTGTCCTATCAGTTATTCATCAGTTTTGCATCCATTTTCTCTCAGTTTCACCTGACTGGACCTGAAATGTACACCTGTTATGTGTGATCAGACCCATAGAAACACATGCAAAACTAATGCCAGCTGTCAAAAACTAATAGGACTGGACAACTTTTTGTGTGTGAACCAAGCCTTAATACAACTGTCTGTAGAGTGAGACTGGGTTCACACATAAGCCAGGGTCATACTTGGCAGAAACACATGCAATTCTGCTAAGTGTGACCCTAGCCTAGCCTAAAGGTGTCCTGTCAGTTTTGTATGATTTTTCTATGTATTGGTTCACAGATAAAATGTGTACATATCTGGTTCAGTCATCTCACTTTTGTATCAGATTTCTAAGGGTGTGTTCACACATAAAAGGTATACATTTCAAATCCAGTCAGGTAAAAGTGATGCAAAACTGACAGGACTGGACCAGAAATGTACACCTTTTATGTATGAACCAAGCCTGAAGGTGCGTACACACATGCGACTATAGTCGTTTGTAACGATCGTTCCCCGGTCTTTACCAACGACGATCGTTACAAAAAACTAACCACCGACTATTAAGGCAAACGACGAACGAGCCAAATCGCTACAAAAGAAAGCTCTGTCTCAGCGGATTTTAACCAACGACGATCGTTTGCAAAAGTAGTACATCGTTGGAAACGGTCGTTCGTACTAGGCTTGACATGCGCATTTCACTATTTCTCTGTGAATCTTCTCATTTTTATGCGCAGGCGCAATAGTTGCTTTACGTGATGTAACGTTCGTTCTAACGATCAGATCGTTACACACCTTTTAAAACTATCTTTACTTAGGTCGTTCTTTCATCAATTAAAAGTTCGTTCGTCGTTCTCAACGAACGATCGTTGTCGCATATGTGTACGTAGCATGAGACTCAGGCCTGCATCATAAATTGTACCTGCTTATTACTCCTTCACTAAGTTGCACTGGCCAATGGTCACTGAACTGTGCATGCTAATTCTGTCACCAATATACCATGACTAGATAAGATGACATATGGACAGTGGGAACACTTCCATCAGTTTTTCCAATGTTATATAGTTTATTGATTAAATGTATCAGACACTGTGGTCAATTTTAATTGGTTAGAATGGCTGGAAATCAGGTATTGCATACTTTTGTTCTGCGTTAAGACTTTACCATTCTGTTACCCCACTATTAATGCACGTAAAAACAGCAAAATAAAATTCCTATGCAGGGAATAATGTTATTGCTTTCCCTGGTCCCAGCCCTTACCACAAATACACCTTTATTTACATGTCAGTTCTGTTACCACCAGGGCTGTGGAGTCGGAGCAATTTTGGGTACCTGGAGAAGAGTCGGTGGTTTCAATAAGCTGAGGAGTCAGATGATTTCTGTTCCAACTCCACAGCCCTGGCAAGAATTAGACTAAGGAGTGGGAGCAATTTTGGGTACCTGGAGTCTTGGTTTCATAATCTGAGGAGTCTGAGTCGGATGATTTTTGTAGCGACTCCACAGCCCTGGTTATCACTGCTGCCTCTTGTATACATCCATAGGCTAGCTGACACCTCTTCCCAGATTATTATGGAGGCTACCACCCAATCTTTGCTCCCCTTTCGCTTTGGGCTGGTGCACACCGAGCGGGTTTTTCAGCGTTTTTGCAGCCACTTGCGGATACGCTTGGTCAATGTATCTCAATGGGGTGGTGCACACCAGAGCGGGAGGCATTTTGCTGAAACGCATACTCCCGGGGTGCGGCATTTTTTTGGATTGCGGAGGCGTTTCTGCCTCCAATGTAAAGTCTAGGAAAAACGCAAACCGCTCTGAAAAACGGCAGTTCAGAGCGGTTTTGCAGGCATTTTTGTTACAGAAGCTGTTCAGTAACAGCTTTACTGTAACAATATATGAAATCTACTACACCAAAAAACGCTTCACAAAACTGCAAAATGCTAGGTGAGACGCTACAGAAAAATAAGAAAAAGCATTTCAAAATCTGCTAGCATTTTGTGCATCTGCTAGCGGGTTTTGGTGTGCACCAGGCCTAAGTGCTGATCTGTGCTCCCTCCCTGAACTCCAAGAGTTTTGGAGTCGCAGCTCTACTACACCACCACCATCACCACCACCAATGCCCATTTTAGGGAACAAGTCAGGCTGTAGACATTTTAAATAAAAGTATTGATGTGAATTTTTAAATATTAACAAGGAGGAGGAAGCAGACTAATAACATCTTTGCCTAAAGAGAGAGTATCTGAGTCGCCTGTTCACTTTGTCTCTACCACTTCACAGGAGAAAACTAATAGCTCTTAGCAGTTTTGTCATTTGGAAGAGTGGGATCCTTGTCCATGTCCATTGCCTTGCTAACAGATGAGGGGTGATAATTGTGAGTACTATTTCAGCACAAAGGTCATGATTTTCCATGACCTCTCCAGACATCTCTAAGCAATTATAGTAGTAAATCTGGGCTGGATTCATAAAATTGTGTCTGCTCTTATGTGCAACCTACACGTTGGTCATATTTAAATATAGCAAGGTTGCTGAGAGCTTACCATGATTTTTGCAAGTACTAGAACTGCCATGATTTTTGCAAGTACTGGAACCACCAATAAATGTAAAATATTTTGTATTTGTCATCATGCAGCTGAAAAAAGGCTGCTAAATGTATTATTATAATTTAGAAAATAGATTTTATTTCTGAAATCTTGTATTGTTAATTTGGGTTCACTTTAAGCATACACTTACATTTGCAATCGGCGTCTTTGGAATGGACTGGAGGAGCAGAGGAAGGCAGGTTTAGTCAGCTGTAACCGGCCTGCAAGACCAAAGCGTTGATCAGATAGGGTATCATTCATAAACCTGTTGTCGGTAAGGAGAATCAGTGCGAAAAAAACCCGCTGTCGGTATTTTAGACTTCTGGGTGGGCATTCATGAAAAAGTGTTCACATGCGATAGTAGTGCGGAGATTTCCCGAACTAGGCTGTCGGTAGGCAGGCGGTAGGCTTGCGTTAGCACAGGAAGCTGCGGAGTTGATACATTTCTCCGTGTTCTGCTCTACTGCAGCTGCCTCGGAGGTCTGTGTGTCTCCATTCACTTACATTGTTATCACCACATCAGAGGGAGCGGTACTTCCCGACCTCACACCACTTGCGGTGATCTTTATAAATTAACATTTTGCTACATTTTTTACAATAATCACCGCACAAGGCGGTGATTTATCGCTCTGCTCGGTAAGGTCAGCTTTTCATTGCGGAAGGAGCCTTTATGAATGCTGAATTTGCTATGTGTGCGGTAAAGTCAGCTGTTTAAAGCATTTCCGCATGCGGAAATGCTTTATGACTGATACCCATTGTCTCACCTCACAGATGTCGCTCCTCGCTGTCCACCGCAGCTTGTCAAAGCTGAGTCCATTGCATGCACAGACTGTCTGTGTTTTCTCAGAGTTTCTGGCTCATGAACCAGGAACTTAGCCAGCTTATTCAGCATGCACACTGGCTTCTTCAAACCACATTGGTCAGGCCAGTAGGAGCGCTCCACAATGTCATGGGGAGCAGCCCCCACACACCTCAGTGAGCTTCAGCTGAATGTGTGTGGCGGGGAACAGGTGTACACCTATTTAAGCAAATCCCGGTCAGGTTGTGTGGACGGGCAGAGAGCGGGGCAGCTCTTGCATAGTAATTCTGGGTCAGCCAATCTGACCATGCTTACATGTACCCATAAACCTATACCATGTGCAGGCGAACGTATGAAAGCTGTGTTATTAAACAGGCCAGTGTATGCCACCACAACATGCCACCTAAATGTACACACCCACATGTGTGGTGTTAATCAGTGCTGCTCGGATACCCCTTTTCAAAATCCGGATTGACCCGGATCCGGATCAGATATCCGACTACAGTATCTGGGGTATCCGGACGGATTCGGATATCTGGATAGAAAAACCGGAAGTGGCCTTTAAATTGCTTTAAAAACGTTTTTTAGGGTAAATGAGGCATGTATCATCCTTATTTTTTTAAAGGGAAACACTAAGTGATGATGTGGGGACTTAACCACTTGAGGACCTAGGGCTTTACCCCCCCTTAAGGACCGGCCACTTTTTTCCCATTCAGACCACTGCAGCTTTCACGGTTTATTGCTCGCTCATACAACCTACCACCTAAATGAATTTTGGCTCCTTTTCTTGTCACTAATAAAGCTTTCTTTTGGTGCTATTTGATGGGTCCTGCGATTTTTTTTTTTTTAATTATATTCATCAAAAAAGACATGAATTTTGGCAAAGATAACTTTCTGTGCTGACATTTTTCAAATAAAGTAAAATTTCTGTATACATGCAGCGCGAAAAATGTGGACAAACATGTTTTTGATTAAAAAAAAAAACCATTCAGTATATATTTATTGGTTTGGGTAAAAGTTATAGCGTTTACAAACTATGGTGCAAAAAGTAAATTTTCCCATTTTCAAGCATCTATGACTTTTCTGACATGTTTCATGAGGGGCTAGAATTCCAGGATAGTATAAATACCCCCCAAATGACCCCATTTTGGAAAGAAGACATCCCAAAGTATTCACTGAGAGGCATAGTGAGTTCATAGAAGATATTAATTTTTGTCACAAGTAAGCGGAAAATGACACTTTGTGACAAAAAAAAAAGTTTCCATTTCTTCTAACTTGCGACAAAAAAAAATGAAATCTGCCACGGACTCACCATGCCCCTCTCTGAATACCTTGAAGTGTCTACTTTCCAAAATGGGGTCATTTGTGGGGTGTGTTTACTGTCCTCGCATTTTGGGGGGTGCTAATTTGTAAGCACCCCTGTAAAGCCTAAAGGTGCTCATTGGACTTTGGGCCCCTTAGCGCAGTTAGGCTGCAAAAAAGTGCCACACGTGGTATTGCCGTACTCAGGAGAAGTAGTATAATGTGTTTTGGGGTGTATTTTTACACATACCGATGCTGGGTGGGAGAAATATCTCTGTAAATGACAATTTTTTAATTTTTTTTACACACAATTGTCCATTTACAGAGATCTTTCTCCCACTCAGCATGGGTATGTGTAAAAATACACTCCAAAACCCATTATACTACTTCTCCTGAGTACGGTGATACCACATGTGTGGCACTTTTTTGCACCCTAACTGCGCTAAGGGGCCCAAAGTCCAATGAGTACCTTTAGGATTTCACAGGTCATTTTTGTTTCAAGACTACTCATCACGGTTTAAGGCCCCTAAAATGCCAGGGCAGTATAGGAACCCCACTAATGACCCCATTTTAGAAAGAAGACACCCCAAGGTATTCCGTTAGGAGTATGGTGAGTTCATAGAAGTTTTTTTTTTTTTGTCACAAGTTAGCGGAAATTGATTTTAATTGTTTTTTTTCACAAAGTGTCATTTTCCGCTAACTTGTGACAAAAAATAAAATCTTCTATGAACTCACCATACTCCTAACGGAATACCTTGGGGTGTCTTCTTTCTAGAATGGGGTCATTTGTGGGGTTCCTATACTGCCCTGGCATTTTAGGGGCCCTAAACCGTGAGGAGTAGTCTTGAAACCAAATGTCGCAAAATGACCTGTGAAATCCTAAAGGTACTCATTGGACTTTGGGCCCCTTAGCGTACTTAGGGTGTAAAAAAGTGCCACATATGTGGTACCACCGTACTCAGGAGAAGTAGTATAATGTGTTTTGGGGTGTATTTTTACACATACCCATGCTGGGTGGGAGAAATATATCTCTGTAAATGACAATTGTTTGATTTTTTTTTTTACACACAATTGTCCATTTACAGAGATCTTTCTCCCACTCAGCATGGGTATGTGTAAAAATACACCACAAAACACATTATACTACTTCTCCTGAGTACGGCGATACCACGTGTGACACTTTTTTGCAGCCTAGGTGCGCTAAGGGGCCCAACGTCCTAATCACAGGTCATTTTGAGGCATTTGTTTTCTAGACTACTTCTCACGGTTTAGGGCCCCTAAAATGCCAGGGCAGTATAGGAACCCCACAAGTGACCCCATTTTAGAAAGAAGACACCCCAAGGTATTCCGTTAGGTGTATGGCGAGTTCATAGAAGATTTTATTTTTTGTCACAAGTTAGTGAAAAATGACACTTTGTGAAAAAAAAAAAAAATCAATTTCCGCTAACTTTTGACAAAAAATAAAATTTTCTATGAACTCGTCATACACCTAACAGAATACATTGGGGTGTCTTTTTTCTAAAATGGGGTCAGTTTGTGGGGTTCCTATACCGCCCTGGCATTTTACGGGCCCAAAACCGTGAGTAGTCTGGAAACCAAATGTCTAAAAATGACTGTTCAGGGGTATAAGCATCTGCAAATTTTGATGACAGGTGGTCTATGAGGGGGCGAATTTTGTGGAACCGGTCATATGCAGAGTGGCCTTTTAGATGACAGGTTGTATTGGGCCTGATCTGATGGATAGGAGTGCTAGGGGGGTGACAGGAGGTGATTGATGGGTGTCTCAGGGGGTGGTTAGAGGGGAAAATAGATGCAATCAATGCACTGGGGAGGTGATCGGAAGGGGGTCTGTGGGGGATCTGATGGTTTGGCCGAGTGATCAGGAGCCCACACGGGGCAAATTAGGGCCTGATCTGATGGGTAGGTGTGCTAGGGGGTGACTGGAGGTGATTGATGGGTGTCTCAAGGTGTGATTCGAAGGGGGAATAGATGCAAGCAATGCACTGGCGAGGTGATTGGGGCCTGAGGGCATTCTGAGGGTGTGGGCGGGTGATTGAGTGCCCTAGGGGCAGATAGGGGTCTAATCTGATAGGTAGCAGTGACAGGGGGTGATTGATGGGTAATTAGTGGGTGTTTAGGGTAGATAACAGATGTAAACACTGCACTTGGGAGGTGATCTGACGTCGGATCTGCGGGCGATCTATTGGTGTGGGTGGGTGATCAGATTGCCCGCAAGGGGCAGGTTAGGGGCTGATTGATGGGTGGCAGTGACAGGGGGTGATTTGATGGGTGATTGACAGGTGATCAGGGGGATAGATGCATACAGTACACAGGGAGGGGGGGGGGGGGGGTCTGGGGAGAATCTGAGGGGTGGGGGGGTGATCAGGAGGGGGCAGGGGGCAGGGGGGGATAAAAAAAATAGCGTTTACAGATAGTGACGGAGTGATTGATGGGTGATTAGGGGGGTGATTGGGTGCAAACAGGGGCCTGGGGGGTGGCCAGGGGGGGTCTGAGGGGTGCTGTAGGCGATCTAGGGCAGGGGGGGGGGAGAAATCAGTGTGCTTGGGTGCGACATAGGGTGGCTGCAGCCTGTCCTGGTGGTCCCTCGGACATTGGGACCACCAGGGCAGGAGGCAGCCTGTATAATACACTTTGTAAACATTACAAAGTGTATTATACACTTTGTATGCGGCGATCGCGGGGTTAACATCCCACCGGCGCTTCCGTATGGCCGGAGGGATGTTGCGGCTGGTGATCGGAGAGAGGCGCCGGCGGAGGATCGCGTCACGGATGACGCGGTCGCTCCGCCCATGCCCTTACAAGGACCGCCGCCTCTCGTCTATACGGCGGTCCTTGCGGGGTCCACTTCCCGGCCGCCTCTGTGCGTTAGGCGGTCGGGAAGTGGTTAAACACCCCCCCCCCCCCCCCCAAAAAAAAATGGCTATCCAGTAACATCAGGCCTAGGTTCCAGACAGCAGTTGTGTAGCCCACATAGGCCTCAATTCACTAAGCTTTACCAAACACTTTATCGAACGTTTGATAATTTACCTCATGGGTAAAATCTACTTTTGAATTCATTATGGTGTTATATATTTAACAATAAAACGATCAATAAATCTATAACATCTTAGTGAATTCAAAATTAGATTTTACTTATGAGGTAAATTATCAAACGTTTGATAAAGTGTTTGATAAAGCTTAGTGAATTGAGGCCATTGTGTCCAAAGTCCAACAACAAAGTTTTCACCCCAGACACCTCCAAAAAATTATGCAGCAATTGTGTTTTGGGTTAAATATAGGTGGTATCAGTGGCCTGTGGCACCCTGGCGGTGGGAGCTGCACAAGCAGCAGGAGCAGGGCAATGCAGCAGCAGCAGGTGTAACGTGTGCCAGGAGAATGCCGGACGTGGCCCTTGGCATGTGGCCCGCGGCACGTGTCACACGGCACTTGGCCAAGTGACAGGTGCCAATTGTCATGTGACACGTGCCAAGTGACACGTTCCAAGGGCCGTGTGCCAAGTGCCACGTGCCGAGTGACAGTCAGACAGCAGAGGAGAAGACACTAACTGTCATACTGGCACTGCTCAGCAGCACAGCAGTTCTGTAGTAAGCTAACACAGTAGTACTACTACTCTAACAACTACTAGCACTGACTGCAGTACTACAGTACTAACTACACAATAACACAGTAATCCTATTCCCTATTATCCCTAACCTATACTGTAGCTAGCTAAGGCTAATAGCTGGCCAGCAGGCAGCAGCTGACCTGGTCTGTGCACAGCACACACACACACAGACACATAGCAGCTGCAGCAGCCCTGAAGCACAGCACACACTCTGTCACACAATGAAATCAAGCTAATTAACAATACAACAATAGTGAAGGGGTTAATCACTGAACAGCTTTAGGTTTATCACTGTATACAGCACTGCTAGGCCAGCAGCACTGCAGCATGTTTCTCAGTGACTGAGCAGTCACACAGGACAAGATTTCTCATCATGGCACCCACAGAGTGGCTGGCCAGGGTTCCCTTCTGTGATTGGGTGCCAGGGATTAGGCTGGGAGCCCTCTGAGTGGCTCAATGAGGTCAGGTGGGGCTGGCCAAGGTTCCCTTCTGTGATTGGTTGCTAGCGCTTCTGCTGGGAGCCCTCTGATTGGCTCAATGATGTCATCTCCTTAGTTACAGTATTCAGATCCGGATATCCGGGGTATGTGACCAAATATCCACAGATTGGTATCCGGATTTGAAAAAAAATCCGGAATCCGAATCCGATAGCTGAAAAAAGGTCGGATATCCGGGTTACCCGGATATCCGGAATCTGGATGAGCACCACTGGTGTTAATTACCCCACATGCACTACAAGCTTCCCCTCGGGTTCCGGCGGAAATAGCCAAGCCCGATTGGGGCCGCTCTACTGCGCAGGCCACTCGGGTGCACTATTCTTTCCCTTGCAGGATTACTTTACAGCACACCTAAAAGTGTGAGGAATATGGAGGCTGACATTTACCTCCTTTTAAACAGTGCAGATTGCCTCTCCGTGCTGCTTATCCTCTGCCTCTAATGCCTGGTACACACCATGCAATTTCCCGTCAAACGGGTTGAATTGATAATTTCAAACGGGTCCGATCTGATTTCCTGACGTTTCTGATCACTTATATACAAAATCGATCAGAAAAATGATCAGATCAAACTTGTCAAACACATGATTTGACCCATCTGACGGGAAATTGCATGTTGTGTACCAGGCATAATACATTTAGCCATAGACTCTGAACAAGCTTTTAGATCAGGTGTTTCTGACTGAAGTCTGACTGGATTTGCCACATGTTTGTTTCAGGTTTGTGATTAAGACGCTACTACTGCCAAAGAGATCAGCAGGACTGCCAGGCAACTGGTATTGGTTAAAAGGAAACAAATATGGCAGCCTCCATATTCCTCTTGCCTTAAGGTGTCCTTAAAGATACTCAAGTTGAGATGCCATCAATGAAGGAAGAGTTAGTATAAATGACTGAAAGCACAATAGTTTGCGGAATGTTTTGTTGATGCAGAAAGATGGACGTATTCACAAGCAAGCTCATGCAGTAAGACTATTTGTGGCATTGTGCTGTGTGAGCCCTCCATAAATGCTTTAAAAGTAATAGTACATGCAATTGTAAGCAGCTATCGGCAATCCAAAGTGCTTGAGACCGCAGGATGTGTATGCCCTGGGCAAAAAATGGTCAGGATACATAATAGCATCAACGCCACCCAGGAGTTTCAGCGGGTGCAGGGTTAGCCGTCTTTTGGTTTCACCATGCGCCGACCAGCCATTTTTCAATGTACACCTGACGGGGGTCAGAGTCCATGGTAAAGATAATAAATGCATAGTCTTTTGCTGTTTTAATGTATTGAGTTTCATTGGAAGTGATAGGCCAGGGAGGTTAACGTAGAACAATTGTCAAAATTTACTCTCTGCTCTAAGAAATTTGCAGTTTTTGTTTGTCGTAAAATATATGGTACATAGTGAGTTCAAATAATAACTTGTATAAGCGTGCCAACAACTATTGTTACTTCTCAAAGGTCCAGCAGCAAGTTTTCATGTCTTGGAGGCTTTACTGTGGTCACATGTCGATAGACATCTCACAGGGAGTTGGACATGCTTTCAACATGCACTCAGTTGACTTTGTTCAACTGCTGAATACAACCACCAGATTTAATGCTCCCATTTGGTTACATGTACAGGATAGAGTGGTGTTTTATTGGCGTTAGGTTTAAACTGTCAATGTGAACTGGGCCTACTCCTTTGACAAAACTCTTTTGATAACTGTTGTGTTTGTGAAGTAGCACCATGTATAAACGCACTGTTATAAGCCTATATAGATGTTTACTTCTAGGTCATTGTGGTTTTTTTTTATCAATCAAGAAATGCCAATTAATGTTGCTGTATTGGTCTATTTAAGTGTCTTTATATGCAGGCATTGTCCAGCATTGAGGCTCAGTTATCAAAACAGTGGTGAGGATATTGTGGCATATCTCATAGCAACCTGTGTGTTGGTGTCTCAACTAATAATTTTCATGTATTTGTTATACGTTTCAGGTCTGGGTTGGATAGATAATGCCAGCTGAGCGCAAAAAGCCTTCAAGCATGGAGGAGAGAGAGGCAAGAGATTGTAGTGAAAAGAGGGCAACGGGCAGCAGAGAACGAGCCAAGGATGAGATGAAGTTGAGTTGTAAAAGGGAACAGTCAAAAGTCAGCGAGGAGAAGAAAAAGAAAACCGATGATGACAGGCGTAAGAAAGAGGACAAAGACAGCAGGAAAAAGGAGGAGGATGCAGGGAAAACTGAGGAAAAGCAAGTGCAAGATGATGAGAAGAAAAAGACTGATGATCAAGAAGAAGCTGCAATTCAGTTAAAGTAAGATATAAATTGTTCTTTTTCTTTAGCTATTTCTGCTGCAAGAAACTATTTTTTTGTAATGTATATTCGGACTCCCCTTAAAGGGGCACCATGATGGAAAACTATGAAAATTAAAATACTTTTGTACACATTTTTACAAATGGGAAACACAAAATAGGGATCAATATCAAACCAAAATGCTAAATCCCGACAATCCTAATTAATCCTTGATTTGGAAAATTGTTGCTCATCTAATAAACTGACATACAATTGACACATTCATAAATACAACAAGTGGGAGTAGGTTACTGGAGTATGTGAGCTTGCAAAAGTATACTCAAGCTGCTACTCTCTCAGCTCCTACTGTCAGTCACCGGGGATCCAGGATCCCTAATGAATTTACCCTCTGTAATATTCTTACCTTCCTGCTGCATCTCCGGCGGTACTCTCTTGCGGAGTGGGACTCCCGCTCTGCTGTCCTCCAGTGGCATCCCCAGCACCCCTGCGGCGGTGGTTCAGCGTGGGCGCATGCGCAGTACGTCTAGACCGACGCGCGCGGGGCAGAGCAGCCTTTATAGGCTGAGGAGGCGGGTCTGACACCCTTTTGCAGGAGGTGCTGTTAATTTTGGGGGTGGGCTTTTGATTTGCCTCTTGGGTACTTAAGGCCAAGAGTGTTCACTTGCTCATTGGCCTTGATACTAATCAGTTCGCTGGTTCTTGGCCCTTAGTTAGTGAGAATTTGTGAGAGCTAGATTTCATATATTGCGCATCAGCGCGATATATATGTACTCTAGTCAGTCAGTATTATATATTTGTAACATTGTATATTGATCTGTGTACCGATCTTTGCTTGCCTTTTTGACCTTAAATCTGCCTAACCCCTCTGTACTTTTGCCATCTGATATCTGTGTATGACTCGGCCTGACTCTGACTTCGCTCCTGTTGAATCCTTCCAATACGACTGACATCTGGCCTATGTGTATGACTCTGCCTGTTATTTGATTACGATTTTGCCTAGCCCTTCTGTACTGTAGCAATCTGCTCTCGTGAACGACCTCGGCCCGTCTCTGGCTACGCTTTTCTCATTGGCACTGTGTATTGCTTTGTCACGCTACATCTCTTCACGCACCAGCATGATACCCTCACTAGATTCACATACAGCGGGGGAACAGAGGATTGTTTGGGGACTTTGTGGGCACAGGTTAGCTGAAGGGGGCTGGCAGAAGCCCCCAGGTAAGTGAAACTTTTTTTTTTTTAAGGATTTTTTTAGTTCTGCTTTGCATGTAACTTGTTTACTGGACATTAGCTTTTCGTGCTGCACAGTTCCCTCTTGATAAGAAAGTTTAAACTGTCCATTTTTGTTTACCTTTTGCACAGAGAGAAAGAAGAAGCCCATCAGCTGCACCAAGAAGCCTGGGAGCGACACCAGGCCAGGAAAGAACTACGCAGCAAGAATCAAAATGCTCCTGAGCACCGACCTGAAGAGCACTTTTTTAGCAGATTGGATTCCAGTCTAAAGAAAAATACTGCCTTTGTAAAGAAGCTGAAGACCATTACTGAGCAGCAGAGAGATTCTTTATCTCATGATTTCAATGGCCTTAACCTCAGCAAATATATAGCAGAGGCTGCTGCCTCCATAGTGGAAGCAAAACTGAAAATTTCTGATGTTAATTGTGCAGTACATCTGTGTTCCCTCTTTCACCAGCGATATGCAGATTTTGCTCAGTCCCTTCTTCAAGTCTGGAAGAAGCATTTTGAGGCTCGCAAAGAGGAGAAAACCCCAAATATAACTAAACTGAGAACAGATTTGCGTTTTATCGCTGAGTTGACTATTATTGGCATCTTCACAGACAAAGAAGGCCTCTCCTTAATCTATGAGCAGCTGAAGAACATTATTAATGCAGATCGTGAGTCTCATGCTCATGTGTCAGTAGTTATCAGCTTCTGCCGTCACTGTGGTGATGACATAGCAGGTTTGGTACCCAGAAAAGTGAAATACGTGTCTGAGAAGTTTGGTCTCAACTTTCCTCCCAGTGAGATCATAAGCCCAGAGAAACAGCAGCCTTTCCAGAATTTGCTGAAAGAATACTTCACTTCTCTGACAAAACACCTGAAACGAGACCACCGAGAACTGCAAAACATAGAACGCCAGAACAGGTGAGTTCTGCACATCTGCAAAGGCATCATAGCATATGGCAACATAGACGTTTTTGGCTTCCCTAATTAAAAAGCTGTATTTAAGGGCCCTAAAGGAAAAAATTATGTTACATTATGTTATAATAAGTTTATGATTACCTCGCTAACCTGTAGATACCAGTTTCAAAGCACTGATTTCTATTTCAAAGCCTCTTGGAAGTGCTAATTTACATCATGTGACAGCTTTTCTCTGTCAGTAACCAGCCTTGCTGACTTCGTAGTCCCCTACCCACTTGGTCTAACTGCCGAGGTAAGGGACATACTGTGTCATTGAGCTGAGACAAAACAATATAAATTTTTAACGTAACATAAAGCTGGATATCTATAAGTCATTTTTAGCAATAGGATACATACGGCACATTATTTATCTTATCAGTTTATTTTCACTTAAAGTGAATCTGAAGCCTAAAATAAAAAAAGATACTTCCCTAAGGAGAGGGAAGGCCCTGGGTCCTAATGGTCCTTCCCATTATCCTCCCAGTGTCCTCGGTCTCCAGCAGGCTCCTCCATTTGTATCTCCCGCCGGGGGAGACTTCGGCAATCTTCAGAAGCACTGGGACTTCTGAAGACCGGTGGCTCTGTACTGCGCACGCACGCTCATGCGTGCGCAGTATGGAGTGTCCCGTCTTCAGAAGCCCCAGTGTCTGTGAAGGCTGCTGAAGTCTCCCCAACCCGGAAGATAGCAGCCACGACTAAGTTGGCTGTGCACTGCTAACGGGGAGCCTGCGGAGAACGGGAAAGCTCATTAGGACCCAGAGCCTTCCTCTCCTTAAGTATCTGGGTTTTTTTTTTTTATTTTGGGCTTCACTTTCTCTTTAACCACTTCACCCTAAAGGCGTTTTTACCCTAACGGACAAGCTATTTTCACCTTTCAATGCTCATCCCTTTCATTTGCCAATAGCTTAATCCCTACTGATCACAATGAAATGATCTACGTCTTGTTTTTTTCACCACCAATTGGGCTTTTTGAGGTTGATATTTGTTTTCAGTAATTACTTTTTCTATGCATTTTAAAGGGGAAAAACAAGGAAAAAAATGGAAAATACACTTTCTCCAATTTCATCCCCTGTAGTTTTAATATAAACACTGCTACTGTACTTAACCTCTTGACGACCAGCTAACGCCGATTGGCGTAAACTGGTCGTCTGCAAGTTTCCATGGAAACGGCCACTCGTTCGAGCGGCCTTTCCATGTCCATTCACGGAGGCTGTCTCCGTGAACAGCCGGAGAGCCGCCGATCGCGGCTCTCCGGCAAAATGTAAACACGCGGGGAAGAAATCCCCGCTGTTTACATCATACGGCGCTGCTGCGCAGCAGCGCCGTAAGCCAGATCGGCGATCCCCGGCCTCTGATTGGCCGGGGATCGCCGGCATATGATAGGCTGAAGCCTATCCTTCAATGCGCAGGACGGATAACCGTCCTGCGCAGGCCATGGAGGGAGAGGGAGGGACGGGAAGCCAGGGAGCGCCGAAAACGCTGCGGAGGGGGGCTTTGAAGAGCCCCCCCTGCAAAACGCAGAGAGCCGGCGGCGATCAGACCCCCCCAGCAGGACATCCCCCTAGTAGGGAAAAAAGGGGGTAAGTCTGATCGCCCTGGCTAAAACCTGATCTGTGCTGCGGGCTGGAGAGCCTACGCAGCACAGATCAGCCAGAAAGCCACTGGTCGGCAAGTGGTTAAAACCCACACATTTTATCTGCTATTTGTCCTGGTTATCACGACATTTTGATTATGTCTCTAGTACAAAGTATGGTGACAATATAGCATTTGGAAATAAAGGTATATTTTTTTTCTTAAGTGTTTTTTTTTTTTTTTCCCTTTCCACTGTTTTCACGCACGCGTGAATGCGCGCACATCGACTGCAGCGCTGTCTGACTTATAAAAACGTCCTGGAGCCATTAAGGGGCTCTAGCTGGACGTTTTTATTAGTCAGCTTGTCATTAAAGAGAACCCGAGGTGGGATTTAATTATGTTAGTGGGGCACAGAGGCTGGTTGTGCACACTAACACCCGCCTGCGCGCCGCTATACCCGCCGCAGTGCTGGGGACACGCAGCGTGTCGCCAGCACAATGTTTACCTATGTGCTGTCTGTTAGCGCCGCTCCCCCGCCTCCTCTGTATCGGCACTACCCGCCCGCGTCCTTTCACTCCCGCTGATTGGAGGGAAGGGACGCGGGCGGGTAGCGCCGATACGGAGGAGGCGGGGGAGCGACGCTGACTGACACCGCATAGGTAAACATTGTGCTGGCGACACGCTGCGTGTCCCCAGCACTGCGGCGGGTATAGCGGCGCGCAGGGGGGTCGTGGAGGCACACCATGGGGCAACGGAGGCTGGTGTTAGTGTGCACAACCAGCCTCTGTGCCCCACTAACATAATTAAATCCCACCTCGGGGTTCTCTTTAAGTGGTTAAGTACCATTTTAAATCTGGTGTTTACTACTTCCATTTTTTTTAAATGAATCAGGAGAGTAATGAAATGCCACTGTGCAGTGACCTCTTATAGGAAGATGCAAAGCAGCCAGGTAGAACACTTGATTCCCAGACTTCCACATACAAACTACTGTAAATTCCTGTGCTTACTGCAGCAGTAATAGAAAGAAGAAAAAAAAGTTGTATTATCACCTTACAAATTCAAACTAAATAAAAAAGAATACATCACTTTGGTTAATGTAGCTTCTTTTGAAGTCAATGCCAGCAAACCTTGCCTTTCCCTTTAAGAAGCCAAGTCAAGCCATTCTAGATACAATCAGGATGATAGGAAATTAAATAAATCAGACATCCTTACAGTGTTTTAAAGACTGTGTAACTAAACCACTTTTACTTAATTTGGTAATATTGAAATAAATGTCTAAATATCTGTGTTTATACTGAGATAGGCGCATCCTTCATACCAAGGGGGAGCTGAGTGAAGACAGGCACAAGCAATTCGAGGAATTTGCAACATCTTATCAAAAATTATTGGCAAATTCTCAGTCTCTTGCTGACCTGCTGGATGAAAATATGCCAGAACTTCCTCAAGACAAGCCTGTACCAGAAGGTACGTGATAACATTATCTTTCCAATAAGGATGCTGTAGAAAATTAATTTTAGCACATTTTAAAATGGTGTGAGGCATTTTAAATATTGAAACGTGGATTTTTTTTTACTTATCAGCTGTATGCTATAGAACTGATACAAGCCAAAATGTGTTGAAACTAAAACTAAAGAAATGGCTGTATTTTGTTTGGTTGGAGAGCATTGCAGAACTGGAGGAATCCAGCAAATCTGACCTTATAAAAAATTCACTGCTGTTTACTGGTGGCAAGTCTGAAACCTTCACCTAAGTAACCTCAGAATATCTATAATTAGAGGATTATTTCTGTGCTCACATTAATCCAGAGAGATGGAAATTGGTGTCCACTTGAGGCTAATTTAATTTTTCTTTAAACAGAGGATTGTTGAATGGTTTGCTAAATAGTTTGTGGTGTTGCAGTGGCATTCAGACACTCACCCGAGAGTATAATCGCACATGCCCTGTGCAGTTAGCAGCAGATAAAGAGGGACCCAACTCTGGAATGGTGGCAAAGTGAATGATCTGGGAAGCTTCTGGACTCACCAGATGCTTCACACCACCGAGGTAAGTATTTGACTTTTGTGTTTAAATTTAATTCTGCTTTAAATAAAGGGAAATGTTGTTTTGCGGGGTAGACAGAATAAGTACACGTCTTTATAGGCAATGTGTAAATCTGTTACTACTACCTGTGCTACTCTGACTTCCAGGAGCGGAGAATACATATAAAAGGACAATCTGTATTGTAGAAACATGAACACCAGCAGCATAAAAAGTTGAATATACTTCTTTATAAACACCTTGGGGAGAGTGTGCAAAGGGTTAAATGTTTTTTTTATCATCGTACCACGTCCTGCTACACTTTAAGATGGCCTCAGCTGGACACATAGATGATGTTTCTGCAGCGTTAATGTCTTCAATTCAAGTAAATGAAGAATATTCTTAAATACACCTATGACAAAACGAAAGAACCATTCAGAAACAATGGATGGGCCTTTCACCCCTCCTGTGAACCAGATTTCTACTCTGTCCAAAATGTGCACCTTGCCATTCTCAAATGGGTTTCCTTGAGCTCTAGGTAGATTGCAAACATTTACCTACAGTGTTAACCCTCCTTTAGTGTACCTTGTACTAACCCACTGTATAAATATATAATAATGGGATATTAAAATCAGTCAGAAAGCTTTGTAGTCAAGAAGATAGAAATACATTTTAGTTTACTTGCACACAGTAGTTGGTATAAAAATGATACCTTTTATCTTCTGACATCAGAGATAAAAAGAAACCAAAAGCCTGGATAACTCAGTGTCATCATACTGACAAGGCTCTAAGGTCAAATAATAGGAACAAAACATACTAAAGAGGAGCTGACAGCCATAATATCTAAAATATATATATATATATATATATATATATATATATATATATATATATATATATATATATATATATATATATATATATATATATATATATATATATATATATATATATATATAGCTCATAGTTAGCAGGGGCATGTGTGCCTCTGCTAAAACGCCGCTATCGTGCGGCTAAATGGGGGTCCCTTCACCCCCAAACCCACCCCCGCAAACCTTGGTCGTCTTCTTGGTCGCAGATTTTCTCTTCCTGGAGGCAGGGCTAACGGCTGCAGCCCTGCCTCCAGTTGCATCGATCAGCGGCGCATCGCCGCCTCTCCCCCGCCCCTCTCAGTGAAGGAAGACTGAGAGGGGCGGGGGAGAGGCGGAGATACGCGCTGACAGACGCGTGTGGGGCAGGGTTGCGGCGGTTAGCCCTGCCCCAATGCGGAAGCGCTCCTCGGCAGTACGGAGGGGATTTGGGGGCGAAGGGACCCCCGTTAAGCCGCAGGATATCGACGTTTTAGCAGGGGCACACATGCCTCTGCTATCTATGAGGTCTGAAGCGAGATTTATTCTCGCTTCAGACTCTCTTTAACTATGGTTATTTTGAAGCCAGTCCTGATGTCATTTCCTCTTACTCTCCTCTGCCTCTCCTCTGCTTGATTATGTATGCATTGCCCACCCTCCACTATAGAAAGTGTGTTGTCTCAGCATGAGAAATATTGGCCAATCAGAGAAGAACAGATGTGGGAGGGAAAAACAGGAGGGAAAGAGGCTTCAGCCAATTAGGTTGCATTAGTTAAGGAGAACACTAGGTGGGTTTCTGCAATCAATATAGGACACAGAGGCACATTCTGCATACTATCACCAGCCTCTGTGTCCTTCTAGTGTGCCCTCAGCCACCCCCCCCCCCCCCCATGCTCTGCTGTTCCCCCCCCCCCTTATAAAATCCACCACGCTAGCGTCACACAGATTGTCTCTAGTCGGCTGCTAGCGTGGCGGTTCTTATAAGGGGGTGACAGCAGAGCACGGGGGGGGGGGGGGGGGGGGGTGGTGGCTGGGGGCACACTATAAGGACACAGAGGCTGGTGATAGTATGCAGAATGTGCCTCTGTGTCCTATATTGATTGCAGTTCTCTTAAAGTCTAAGGCGAAAGTAGAGAAGCAAAAAAAGACAACCCAGCATGCCCTGCAACTTCCTTTGTGCGTACCAAATTTTGTGTGTACCAAATAAGAGTCAGGCCCAGTGCACACCGAGCGGTTTTGTATGCAATCCGCCGGCCGCCTCGCTTGTAAAAACGCTTGGCTAATGTATTCCAATGGGCTGGTGCACACCGGCGGTTTGAGGTTTGTAGCAAACCGCAAACATGCCTCCTGCTGCACGTTTGCGGTTTTCAGAAGCATTTCATCCTCAATGTAAAGTATAGGAAAAATGCAAACCGCTCTGAAAAACGCTACATCAGAGTGGTTTGCCAGGCGTTTTTGTTACAGAAGCTGTTCAGTAACAGCTTTTACTGTAACAATATTTGTAATCTGCTACACAAAAACGCACCCAAAACCACTAGGCATGTTTAGAAAACCTCTCTAAACATATCTAGAATCACTCTGAAATCCGCTCCAAAAACCGGTAGCGTTTTGTGGATCTGCTAGCGGTTTTGGTGTGCACTGGGCCTCAGGTAAACTTTTGGATTGCCTGGTTAGCATTCTTATTACTGGTTTACCAGATTAAAAAATAAATAAATAAAGAATTGATTTTATGCCCAACAATTACACTTTAACCCTTTTGGGCACTTAAATGTTTGGTTTAACTTTTAAGAACAATCTATTGCAGCAGAGGGAAAGTTTAAAGGTGCTCATAGACCTAAAGATTATGGGCAGATTCGACAAAGAGACAAATTTATCTCTTAATCGAATCGCCAGTAGCGTGTACGGATAGCCGCCCGGAGGTTACGGGACACCGCGCGGAGGCTGCAACAGGACAGGTACCGTATAAATGCACACGGGGGGCACGTGGGAGTTTCATCATGTTGTCGCTCGCTCGGAAATAGCTGCCGTACCGCCGCACACCCGACCAACCAACTTCAGCCTGACATCTTGCTGCATGCGTGATAGACAAAGCAACTAATTTCTGTCCCGAAATTGGTCACTTTGTCTGTCGAGCAAGCACTTGGAGGCAACGATTTTCATCCAATTCAGTTATAATATCAAATTGGATGGTCGATCAGCCGCCAAGTCGCCTGATGTATGGGCACCTTTACTGTAGTTCTGCTTTAAAAGGAGGTGGTAGTAGGTGCCTTTTAACCCCACTGATCTAACATGCAATGCTGTTTTATCTTGCTATTTAGGAGACTGTGCACACCTTCAGGAAGACACTTAAAGGGAACCTAAACTGAGGATATGGATTTTTCCTTTTAAAATAATAGTTGCCTGAGGGCTCGTTTCCACTATTGCGTTGCGAAATCGCTGCGGCAAAATTCGCATACAGATGTAAATTCGCACGAAAATTCGCATGGATGACGATGTATGCGAATTTAACCATGGCAATGCCTGTGTGCTTTTCCATTGATTTCATGCGAATTCGCATGCAAAAACAGCATGCAAATTTCCTATTAAATACATTAGCGCCGATTCGCATGCATTCCACTCGCAGGCGAATTCTGTGGCTCTTTTGTGCATTTTTTCACCGTTGAAAAAAACGCACCTCAACAACGCTACAGTGGAAACAGGCCCATCCACTTGCATTACATGTGCGAATCCGCATGCGTTGGACGCATGCAGATTCGCGATAGTGGAAACGAGCCCTGATTCTCCTGCTGATCATGTTTTAGCCACAACCCCCTCAACAAGCATGCAGATCAGGTGCGCTGACTGAAGTCAGACTGGATAAGCTGCATACTTGTTTCAGGTGTGTGATTCAGCCACTACTGCAACCAAAGATTAGCAGGACTGCCAGGCAACTGGTATTATTTAAAAGGAAACATCCATCTCCCTCTCAGTTTAGGTTCCCTTTAAAGGACAACTGAAGTGAAAAGGATGTGAAGGCTGCCATATTAAATTTCTTTTAAACGATACCAGTTGCCTGGCAGCCCTACTGATCTATTTGGCTGCAGCAGTGTCTGCATAACACCAGAAATAATCATGCAGCATCTACTGCAGCCAAATAG
This sequence comes from Hyperolius riggenbachi, assembly GCF_040937935.1. NCBI lineage: Eukaryota > Metazoa > Chordata > Amphibia > Anura > Hyperoliidae > Hyperolius > Hyperolius riggenbachi. Next base: position 248,050,656 of record NC_090648.1, on the reverse strand, counting down.
ATCAGCAGGGCTGCCAGGCAACTGGTATTAATTTAAAAGGGAATAACATATGGTAGCCTCCATATTCTTCTCACTTAAGTTGCCTTTTAATTAACATCTGCAAAACAGTGTCTGTTGGCAGAAGTAAGCTTCATGTACACTCTAGATGGTTCTCGGCCTGCCAAAAATTTAGCACGTGTATGTCGGCCCCAATGTGCTGGCAAGAGATTTGGCCTGCTGGATTATCTCGTCCGAGGCTTCGGTTTAACTTCTTGAGGTGCGTACACACATGCGACTATAGTCGTTTGTAACGATCGTTCCCCGATCTTTACCAACGACGATCGTTACAAAAAACTAACCACCGACTATTAAGGCAAACGACGAACGAGCCAAATCGTTACAAAAGAAAGTTCTGTCTCGGCGGATTTTAACCAACGACGATCGTTTGCAAAAGTAGTACATCGTTGGAAACGGTCGTTCGTACTAGGCTTGACATGCGCATTTCACTATTTCTCTGAAACTTCTCATTTTTATGCGCAGGCGCAATAGTTGCTTTACGTGATGTAACGTTCGTTCTAACGATCAGATCGTTACACACCTTTTAAAACTATCTTTACTTAGGTCGATCTTTCATCAATTAAAAGTTCGTTCGTCGTTCTCAACGAACGATCGTTGTCGCATGTGTGTACGTAGCATTACCCTTCCTGTTCCATACCACTCCATTTTACATGCCACATTGTTCTCCATCCCCACTCTATAGCAACCAAGAGACTAGCGACATGTCTGTAAAGGCTAGTACACACTAGCAATTTTGATTGGCCAATGATTGTTCAATTTTACCACCTCCATGTAGTATGAGGGCCAAACAGATTTTCAATTCTATGCAGATTAGATAGGTAAATAGTCATACTACACGGAGGTGGTAATATTGACCAGTGATTGGCCTATCAAAATTGCTAGTGTGTACTAGGCTTAACCAGCTGAGCGGTCTGGACGAGCTCAGCTCGTCCAACACCGCCAGAGGCTGCCGCTCAGGCCCTGCTGGGCCGATTTTCACCAAATAAAAAGCAGCACACGCAGCCGGCACTTTGCCAGCCGCGTGTGCTGCCTGATCGCCACTGCAGCGCGGCGATCCGCCGCGTGCAGCGGCGAAAGAGGGTCCCCCCAGCCGCCCGAGCCCAGCGTAGCCGGAACAAACAGTTCCGGCCAGCGCTAAGGGCTGGATCGGAGGCGGCTGACGTCAGGACGTCGGCTGACGTCCATGACGTCACTCCGCTCGTCGCCATGGCGACGAGGTAAGCGAAACACGGAAGGCCGCTTACTGCGGCCTTCCGTGTTACTTCTGGCCGCCGGAGGCGATCGGAAGAACGCCTCCGGAGCGCCCTCTAGTGGGCTTTCATGCAGCCAACTTTCAGTTGGCTGCATGAAATAGTTTTTTTTTTATTTAAAAAAAACCCTCCCGCAGCCACCCTGGCGATTTAATCAGAACGCCAGGGTGGTTAAGGCACTCGAGCCCCAAACTCGCCTGAGGGATCAAGTACCCATCTCTGTGGGGAGACCATTCTCATACATGTGTAGGAGGGTTTGCCTGTAAATATAAAAATGTTTAGGAAACTCCTTCAGTCTTTAGAACACAATAACGTTGCAGCTGTGATTTAAACATCTTCTGGAACAGAAAAGGGTTTCCGGCTGAAGCTTCCTTCATTTTTGTTTGGGTGTAGTTGATTATAATCTACATTTTACTTTCTTAGCTTTAGGGTGCTAATGTGTATCCATTGGAACCCCAATTTGTTTTCTTACATCTGTCCCTCATTACTATGGACACACATTAAAAGGGAACTGAAGAGAGCGGTATATGGAGGCTGCCATGTTTATTTCCTTTTAAGCAATACCAGTTGCCTGGCAGCCCTGCTGATCCTCTGCCTCGAATACTATTAGCCATAGCCCCTGAACAAACGTGCAGCAGATCAGGTGTTTCAGACTTTAAAGTCAGATCTGACCAGACTAGCTGCATGCTTGTTTCTGGTGTTATTCAGATACTACTGCAGAGAAATAGACCAGCAGGGCTGCCAGGCAACTGGTATTGATTAAAAGGAAATAAATAGGGCAGCCTCCGAATACCTCTTACTTCAGTTCCCCTTTAACCACTGAGAACTCTTCATTGTTGGCCTGTAGTGCACACTAGCTGTGAAGGCCTAAAAGACCCTTTGACCAGCTAAAAATGTTTTAGGTCGCATTCACAGTGGGATGTTATGGTCGCGCATTATAAAGTCTTATAACGCAGCTTACCGCACTGCAATGCTAATACTATCTGCCGGTCACAGCGCGATGTTAAAGTCAAGTTAAAAAATGTTGCCTTGTGGTAACTCACTTCGTGCAGTGCGTTACCTCTTTAAGAGACCCTGTAACAAAAGAAAAGTCCCCTGGGGGGTACTCGCCTCAGTAGAGGGAAGCCTCAGGGTCCCAGTGAGACTTCCCCTCCGCTGTAGCTGCAGGCAGTCCAGCGCTGGCTCCCCCGAAGTGTCCCGGAATCCTCCCTCGACAAGGCTGATAAATGCTGATTTATTTACCTTTCCTGGCTCCAGCGGGGGCGTTGTTGCGGCTCTCCGCATGGAGATAGGCAAAAATAGCCGATCTCCGTCAGGTCCGCTCTACTGCGCAGGAGACTTGCGCCTGTGCAGTAGAGCAGCCTGACAGCGATTGGCTATATCTATATCTCCGAGGCGGAGAGCCGATTCTGCGCCTGCACTGGAGCCTGGGAGGTAAATATTTATTTACATCCCCCGCCGTTTCGGGAGTATTTTCGCCGCCGTCGTGAGACCAAGGAGGATGGGGGAAGCCTCAATAGGATCCGGAGGCTTCCCCCACCCGAGGTGAGAACCCCCCAGGGGAGGTTTTTCTCACTACAGGTTTTCTTTAACACAGACACGTTGTGATTAACGTTGCATTAAAATGCAACGTCCCACTGTGAATATGCCCTTAAAAAAAAAACTCACCTTGGGTTGTCTTGCAAAAGGTGTACTCATCCCATTTTGCAACATTAGTAACGTGTTAGCAGTATTTTTTTTTTGTTGTTTTTTTGTTTTTGTTTTTTTTTGTTTGTTTTTTTGTTCAGCTGCTTCAAATGTTCAGAAATAAGATTTGTGTATGGCATGCTGAAGGCTAGGTTATCGGACCAGCAGCTGTTTCTCTCATGACCCTTTCAAGGCTGCATCAGAATCCCATGGCCATGCTCTTCCTGTGAAAGAGTGTCTGACGTCAAACAGACCAGCATGCCTTCCTAGCGCTCAGATTAAAAAATTGCTGACAGTAGTCATTGGTAAACTGTGGATTATTGTTATGCTACACCTACGAATCCCAGAGTGTGTACAGTTTGAGTGCATATCAAGGCCTAATGCTCAATATTGATTGGATTGCATCTAAGTAATACTCTCTAATGTGGCATTATGTACTTTTAAAGAACATGGACCTGGCATTGATATATTCACCCCTGGAAAGCCTGGTGATTATGATCTGGAAGGAGGCATATGGGAAGATGAAGATGCTCGCAACTTCTATGAAAACTTGATTGACCTTAAAGCGTTTGTGCCTGCAATCCTGTTCAAAGACAATGAAAAGAGCACTCAAAGTAAGGACTTGAGCAAAGATGATTTAAAAGGTAAATGTAACTGTTTTTATGGTGTGTGTGTGTGTGTGTGTGTGTGTGTGTGTGTTCGTTCACTTTTTTGCGCTTAGGATTTGATTTCGATGTGTTGTGAATGCATCAAACCAAGTGCACGACCAACTGCATGACCTTACCAACCTCTCGGCAGATCGTTTACACCACTTTTATTTTATGCGCACCAACCAACTAAATTACCAACTCATTTGCCTACTGCATTCACGAGCGAAATTATGCGCTGCACAATGTGGCTGCATTTAAAACAGGGGCATTTCCCTCAAACGACTTGTACACACGTGGCCTACTGCACGATGTAAGCCCATCTGTCGTGTGAGTTGATTCGCCAGACGGATCAGGCAGACTGCTCTGTTGCTGGTCTAGTCGTTTGCCACACATACACACGCCTGATTGCTGTCCAATAGACAGAAATCAAGACTCAACTGAACTACCTTCAGGTATATACTTTACTAGTGAGTGAAACGTAATGAAGACCAGTGGTGATTTACTGTACTTGCTAGCAGCAGTCAGGTATTGAGCAAAAGACTTGGGAACCATTCTACAGAATGGATGTTTAAGGCTGACTTCTCTTTACTGCACAATTCCTTCAGCAATCCCACACCACTGCTTTTCCCTTAGTTACATGGAGGAGGCCCAAACTTGGTCCTTGTGGTGAGATTGGCTTCACAGAACTTCTGTATCCAAGGAGACCGATTTTAATATCTGGCAGCTTGCTTTATTTTGTTTGATTTTAGTCTGCTGTCTCCTTGCACACAGTGCATCTGCATGTTATCACAAACAGATTTTCTCATAAATCACTTGCTGCTTATGTCTGCTAGATGTGCAGGTGATGAGTACTCCATTAGGTTTAATAGAAAAAATGATGCGCCTATGGATCACAACATTTAACACAACCTAGTACACGGACTTAAGCAGAACCGTAAATAATGCAAAAAGATAGTCCAAAAGTTAAATCGTGCTTACCGCCAGATACCGTAATCAGAAGTTACATGTGGCATTTTCTATGTACGCAAACATTTGCCCTCCACCTCTCCAGTGCATCAAATCCACACCACCATAAACAGCAAAACCCCACCTGTGTCGGGACACTCCTCCAATGATTATCTCCTCCTGTGGGGAGGAGAGTTATGAAACGAGCTGCACCGCATTGGGGAGTATATAACACTTAATAACCCATTACATGGTATTCAGTGTTCTCCCCAGAATATTTTTCCAGCCGGGTGGCATGAAAAAGTAGCCGGGTGGGTAGGGTCACACTGGGGGGTCGATACACAAAAGTATGATAACTGCTCTCAGAGCAGCTATAACGTGATCTTCCGGCGCGACGAGGTTTGCGCGCCTACTCCATTACTCCCCATGATAAAGGAAGGTTTGCGCGCAATCGGCTGCGTGTTTCATGCAAACCTTTTACCATGCGGAGTAATGGTGTACGCGCGCAAACCTTGGCGCCGGCAGATCGCGTGATAGCTGCTCTGAGAGCAGTTATCACACTTTTGTGAATCGAGCCCAGGGTGTGGAATCACACCACTGGTTGCCTGGGGGGAAGGGGGGATATGCTAGGTACTACTGGATTATGGACAGCCCAGGATAAAGCACACACACCATAAACACATGCACACCGCACTCACGCACACACACGCTTACTTTAAGAGGGACAATCATGGAGGCTGCTGAATAAAGTGCTCTCAAGTTTAGACTGCAATAACCACAAGTATTTTCCAAGTTTAGCTAAGATTACAGCTAAACTGCTTTTTTATTTTCTACAAATAAGGTCAGAAATGCCACCTTTTTATAATCTCTCAGCAGAAATCTGCAATGTTACAGCTCTCCTGTCCACATCTGTTTAAACATTAGTTAGTCATTGGTGAGAATAGTACTGTACAAGTGTGTAAAGCTAATCTAATGCTGTCTGCATATAAAAAGCATTTACCACACAGCAACGGCTTCGAGACAGCCCCCCTCCCCCATTATGACAGGAGACTTGCCGGTGGAATTAATTAAGCCAGGCATCCCGAGTTGTAAGTTTATCTGTCCTGCGTGTAACTTCACAGGAGCAACTTCACAGGAGCAACTTCACAGGAGCAACTTCACAGGAGCTTTCCCCGCCCCTCTACACTACGAAGGGAGCTGGGGAAGAGGGCGGAGATATCTCCCTGAATAACAGCGAGCTGGCTGCACAGACACAGCTACTGCTCTGCTCGCTGTAATGATTCAAGAGGAGAAAGTACAGTAATTCTGCCACAGACCAGGGCAAACGGCAGCCGGGCGGGAGGGCAGGGTCAGGTGGGCGCTCCGCCCAGCTGAAAGGCTCTGGGGAGAACACTGGGTATTTGTTGGTTAGGACACTGCATTTCATCCCTGTTTCTCTTGCCATATTAATACTTTGGGTTACTTTTCACACAAATGCAAGCATCGAGAGTAATTTTTGTAATCTGTGAGGCCAACAGTCATACAACGTTACGTTTTGATTAAGCAAAGTAAACTTAAACTGAAGTCCATTAATATTTGAGGTTTTATAGTTGTATGGTATGCTCTGTGCTAGCATTGTTCTTCCATTTACTTACTGATGCTATTAACCTCCCTGGTGGTAGGATTCCTTGCCAATTTTAGGGTCTAAAGGGGTTATAATTTTCATAAATTTTTTCATTAGGTTTTAGACCCTAAAATCAAGAAACAAATGATTCCCCCATAGAGCTGGCAGCAGCCCTTGCACTTACTCACCTTCCTGGGATACAGCACTGCAGTTTTCCTTCTGTCCTCCAGGTGGTGCTGTAACCCTATAGTGAGGTCACCACGGCGACACTGCGATCTCACCAGGGGATGCAGAGCTTTTGAGGACAGGAAGGAGAGTGGCTGCTGGATCCTGGGGGAGGTGAGTTGAAACGCCAACTGCAGGCTATGCTCTGCAATAACCTTCTGGCGGCCATGAGTCAGGCCCGGGGTTACCGCTAAAAAGGATTTTCAACCCCCGAGTCTGATCCAGTGTTACCGCTAAAAAGGTTAAAGGATACTTGAATTGAGTAGTAATAAGGGGGCTAAAATGTGTTCTGAAAAATGCCAATTATCTGACTATAATGATGGCTTTTTGGCTAAGTAGATGGCATCAAACACCTGCAACAGGCGTGCAAACGGTGGTTTTAGCGAGCAGTAAGAACATCTGATCCGCATGCTTGTTTTGGTTATTATTATTATTTAGTATTTATATAGAGCGGACATCTTCCGCTGTGTTGTACAGAGTATATTGTTTTGTCACTTAAAGGGATACTGTAGGGGTCGGGGGAAAATGAGTTTAACTTACCAGTGGCTTCTAATGGTCCCCCGCAGACATCCTGTACCCACGCAGCCACTCACTGATGCTCCAGCCCCGCCTCCGGGTCACTTCTGGAATTTCAGACTTTAAAGTCTGAAAACCACTGTGCCTGCATTGCCGTGTCCTCGCTCCCGCTGATGTCACCAGGAGCGCACTGCTCAGGCACAGACCATACTGGGCTTGTGCTATACACTCCTGGTGACGTCAGTGCGAGCTAGGACACGGCAACGCAGGAGCGGTGGTTTTCAGACTTTAGAGTCTGAAATTCCAGAAGTGAACTGGAGGCGGGGCCGGAGCATCGGTGAGTGGCTGCGTGGGTACAGGATGTCTGCGGGGGACCATTAGAAGCCACGGGTAAGTTCAACTCATTTTCCCCCGTCCTCCCTACAGTATTCCTTTAACTGTTCCTCAGAGGGGCTCACAATCTAATCCTTACTATAGTCATAGGTCTATGTATGTATCATGTAGTGTATGCATTGTAGTCTAGGCCAATTTAGAGGGAAGCCGATAAACTTATCGGTATGTTTTTGGGATGTGGGGGGAAACCGGAGTGCCCAAAGGAAACCCACGCAGACACGGGGAGAACATACAAACTCTGTGCAGTTAGTGCCCTGGCTGGGATTCAAACCAGGGACCTGGTGCTGCAAGGCGAGAGCGCTCACCACTACCCCACCGTGCTGGTTAGTAACTTTGCAACTCAAAGAGCATTAAAACTTCAGCCAGGGAAGGATAATTTGTATTGAGGAGTCAGAATGGCTTCTTCCATATTCTTTTGTTTCAGACTTAAGTATAGCTCCACTTTCCCTAAGAAAAATGTGGCCACTATTTGAAGTTGGTGTTTGTTGTGTTTTGTTTTTTTTGTTGTTGTTTTTTTTTTTTTTTTTTTTTTTTTTTTGGGCTTGTTGTTTTTTTGGCTTTTTTTTTGGCTTGTTGTTTTTTTTTTTTTTGTTTTTTTTTTAAAAGTATAATGATGTGGATAATCTATGGATGCAAAAGGGAAATTTTGCCTGTACATTTTACTTTCTTCAGCCATCATATGGGTCACCATAGGAGACCATCAAGAACATTATAAAAAAAAAACCTCTCTGCCCCTCAGTTTTAAAACACCTAAAGAATTAGGCTCCCCTTTAAGTACTTTTATTTATTTATTTATTTTTTTGTTTCCCATGAAGTTATTCTGAAAGGATGCCTGTGTGCTGAGCTCCCTTGCTTCCTCTCTTATGTTCATGTGGCTGGGAGTCACAATTTTTTGGCAGCATACTCTAAAGC